>NW_028270142.1:123857951-124008234 GCF_037043375.1 Chiloscyllium plagiosum | reverse complement strand
TTCCTCCCTCCCCTTCCTCGACCTTTCTATTTCTATCTCAGGCGACCGAATCAACACGGACATCTACTACAAACCGACCGACTCCCACAGCTACCTGGACTACACCTCCTCCCATCCTGCCCCCTGTAAAAACGCCATCCCATTCTCCCAATTCCTTCGACTCCGCCGCATCTGCTCCCAGGAGGACCAGTTCCAAAAACGCACAACCCAGATGGCCTCCTTCTTCAAGGACCGCAATTTCCCCCCCGACGTGGTCGACGATGCCCTCCACCGCATCTCTTTCACTTCCCGCTCCTCCGCCCTTGAGCCCCGCCCCTCCAACCGCCACCAGGACAGAACCCCACTGGTCCTCACCTACCACCCCACCAATCTCCATGTACAGCGAATCATCCGCCGTCATTTCCGCTACCTCCAAACGGACCCCACCACCAAGGATATATTTCCTTCCCCTCCCCTATCAGCATTCCGTAAAGACCACTCCCTCTGTGACTCCCTCGTCAGATCCAAACCCCCCACCAACCCAACCTCCACTCCTGGCACCTTCCCCTGCAACCGCAGGAGGTGCAAGACTTGCGCCCACACCTCCCCCCTCACCTCCCTCCAAGGCCCCAAAGGAAACTTCCATATCCGTCACAGATTCACCTGCACCTCCACACACATCATCTATTGCATCCTCTGCACCCGATGTGGCCTCCTCTATATTGGGGAGACAGGCCGGCTACTTGCGGAGCGTTTCAGAGAACACCTCTGGGACACCCGGAACAACCAACCCAACCACCCTGTGGCTCAACATTTCAATTCCCCCTCCCACTCCACCAAGGATATGCAGGTCTTTGGACTCCTCCATCGCCAGACCACAACAAAATGACGGTTGGAGGAAGAGCGCCTCATCTTCCGCCTAGGAACCCTCCAACCACAAGGGATGAACTCGGATTTCACCAGTTTCCTCATTTCCCCTCCCCCCACCTTGTCTCAGTCAAATCCATCGAATTCAGCACCGCCTTCCTAACCTGCAATCTTCTTCCCGACCTCTCCGCTCCCACCCCAGTCTGACCTATCACCCTCACCTTGACCTCTTTCCACCTATCACATTTCCGACGCCCCTCCCCCAAGTCCCTCCTCCCTACCTTTTATCTTAGCCTGCTGGACAAACTTTCCTCATTCCTGAAGAAGGGTTTATGCCCGAAACATCGATTCTCCTGTTCCCTGGATGCTGCCTGACCTGCTGCGCTTTTCCAGCAACACATTTTCAGCTCAAAATAAGACCATAAGACTTAGAAGTAGAAGTAGGCCATTCAAACCATCAGAACTGCTGCACCATTCAATGATATCACAGCTGATTCGATAATCATAATGCTCCCCTATCCTGCCTTTCCCTATAACCCTTGACTCCCTTATGATTAAAAATCTATCTATCTCCACTTCGAATATAGAACATAAGGCCATATTTTGTGTTTCAATAAGGTCGCTATTCATTCTTCTTACTCTAATGAAATTATGCTCAATCTCTCCTCATTAAACAGGACTTTCGTGCTTGTTGTCAGCTTCATAAACCTTCCCAGATCATTCCTTTGATAAGGGGCCCAACTACTGACAACATTTTTGCTGTGGTCTGACTAGAGCCTTAGTTAGTTTCAGAAAATGCTCCCTACTTTTATAGCCCCTTCCCTTTCAAACAAAGGTCTACATTCTGTTTGCCTTCCCTACTAAATAATGAACTTGGATGAAATTGAACACGGACTCCCAAATCCCTCTGTGGTGTAGCTTTTTGCAGTCTTTCCTCATGTAAATTATATTCAGCTGTTCAATGCTTGCATCAAAAGTACATGACTTAATATCTTCCCACATTATATTCCATCTTCCAATTTCTTTCCCCACACATTTAACCTGTTTCTCCCTCTCCAGACTCTTTATGTCATTCTCATCACTTGCTTTTCCACCTGTTTTTGCATCATTTTTAAACTTGGCTTTTCTACATACACTTTCCTTATTCAGTTCATTAATCTACAGTGAAAATAATTAGGACCCCAGCACTGATCCCTGTGGAACACCACCGTTTACAGATTTCCACCCGGAAAATGCCTCCCATCCCAAATCTCTGCCTCCTACTTGTTTAGCCAGTTCTCTATCTTTGCTAAAATGCTACCTCCCACACTGCATAATCTTATCTTATTAAGTAACATGATGTGTGGTACATTATCAATGGCTTTCTGAAAATCAACATATATTGTATCTGCACTGCTACATTATTTCATTCCAACCAGCTTTGCCCCCCTGAATTTGTAAATGCCCTTATTAAAAGTTAGTGCAGTTTTTTAAACTCAAAACTCTTTCAATCAAACTGAATGCTAAATTCTACCATGTTATAGACACTGTTTCTTTTACTTTTACATACTTTATTAAACCATTCCCAATACGAATTGTCAGACCTAAAATAAATTGATTCTTGGTTGAATCCATAACATAGTGTTTTAAAAAATTGTCCCAAATCTACAAATTCTTCGTCACGACTTCCTCCTGTAGGGGACCTATAGATTACTTCTACTGATATCTTCTTTCATTTTTTATGTCATACCTGCACCCATATGGATTTGACATCTTCTGATTCAAGATCATTTCTTGCCATTATACTTACTCCATCCCATACCAACAATGCGACTCCACCACCCTTTTCTTCCAGCGTGTCCTTTTGAATTCCCTTAACAGCACCGTGGGTGTCCCTTCAGGACTGCTACAGTTCACCTCCATTTTCTCTAGAACAATTATTAATGGGCAATAAATGCCAGCTAAGCCTGAATCACCAACGTCTCTTGATTGAATAAATAGAGTGATCACTGAGTCGCAATCATTCATATTTAATGTCCAAATTACTGCTTTTCTTTTGCATTCAAAGTCAGTTTTATTTTATGGCAGAATAACTCGATAAAATTCTTGATGCATCATTAAGAAGAGATTTGTACAGAGGAATGGTGTGTATTTTCTTCTGCTATCATGCAGCCTTACTGGAATTGACTGTTGATACTGTCAAATTGTCATGTGATGTTAAGCATGTCAAGAAAGTGTACCATTAAATCTATTTCTCGTTAATATTGGAATTTTATGAAAAGAAGCACTGATAGTTCAAGACTCCAGGAAAGTAACAGACATAAGAGTCTGCTGCAAGAGTTAAAAAAAGAGCAACAAAGATACATTTTTTAAAATGTATTTATTCAAGATGCTTTGTGGTTGTTGCTACATAAGGCAGCATTTTGAATGGCTTATGAAGGTGACGTTGAGCTGCTTCTTATGAAATACTGCAAATCCTTGATGTACACCCATAATGCTTTCAGGAATTAATTTCCAGGGTTTTGACCTTTCAATAGTGAAAGAAAGGAGATACAGATTTGATTCAGGGTAGTGTGAAGCTTGGAGGGGAATTTGCAGGCGATGGTGTTTCAGTGCGTCTGCTGCCCTGGCTCTTCTGGGTGGTGCAGGTTCTGAGTTTGGAAGATGTTGTTGAGGGAGCCTTAATAAGTTACTGCTGTGTATCTTGTAAACAGTACATACTTCAGTGACTGTGCATTGAAGGAGGAGTGGTAGATATGGTGCCAATCAGTTTGTTTTTTCCTGAATGGTGTTGAGCTTCTTAATGTCATTGGAGCTACATTCTTCCAGGCATGTGGAGAGTACTCCATCATACTCCTGACTTGTGCTTTGGACATGATTGATAGATTTAGGAGAGTCAAGAGGTGAACTATAAATTGGTCTCAGAATTGATAGCCAGAATGGAAATGTAATTTTTAAGCACGGGTTCCAGAACTTGAGGGAAAGTTCAGAGTAGGCACAAAATGTCCTATCTAATGGAAAATGTGAGGTTTAGTCATGCAAATGTCCCACATTGTTTTACATTTGACCGTGTGCTAGTTTTTTAGATTAGATTAGATTAGATTACTTACAGTGTGGAAACAGGCCCTTCAGCCCAACAAGTCCACACCGCCCCGCCGAAGCGCAACCCACCCATACCCCTACATTTACCCCTTACCTAACACTACGGGCAATTTAGCATGGCCAATTCACCTGACCTGCACATCTTTGGACTGTGGGAGGAAACCGGAGCACCCGGAGGAAACCCACGCAGACACGCGGAGAACGTGCAAACTCCACACAGTCGCCTGAGGCAGGAATTGAACCCGGGTCTCTGGCACTGTGAAGCAGCAGTGCTAACCACTGTGCCACCGTGCCGCCCACCAATAGTATTGTAGTATAAGGGATTAATAATTGTTATGTTAATAGTTTGAATGTATCATCAGTGATGTAAGATCCTATGTAACTGGAGATAGAGGGAAGAAAGGTCTAATGGATTTCCACTGATATTGGTCACTGTGAATAATGAAAATAGTCAATATTTGTTTATTAATCCAGCTTCCAGGTTTCTTCTATCAAAGGTATCCAGAGTCAAGTCATATTCCTTATACAAATAGAGGTTCCTGACACAAGAATATAAGATATTGAAGTAGGCCATTGAACCTTTTGAACTTACTCTGCTATACAACAAGATCCAGGCCTTAACTAACTGCTAACTTGTGTCTGTCTGAGGCCTTCTGAATGCCCCAAACCTTCACTAGATTACAGTAATTACTGTCAGAAAGCGAATGCACCTACATCCATGCATCCAAATTATTTCCATTTTTACTATTGGTCCCCTGCATGACTTCAAGTGTAGCAGCTATTAATCACATTTAAGGGCAGGTCAGAGTGGATTCCACCACATATACATTTTCAGTGCCAGAAGCATATCCATGCCAGTGACCACATGAGGGAGTTACAACATGACTCTTAGCAAAGATAAATATACTTCCGTATGGACATATACTGGCTAAATAAATCACATGAAATTTGATTTTCTCACTCAGATTATTTTGAAGCCAGCTGCATTGTAGCTTTCATAAAAATATGAAAAGCCTGTCAGGTCAGACAGCATGTGTGGAGAGAAACAGCACTCACATTTCAGAGTGAAAATGACCCTTCATCAGAAAGAATTGCAATGCTATCAGCATTCTGAATCTGACTTAGAAGCATTTCGCCTGTCGGATAGTTAAGTCCTATTTGTGGTGGGCTTTCCTGATTATATGTGGAATTTTACTTTTGGTTTATCATTTCTTTTGTCCAAGCGACATTTGTGAGAAATGTCCCAAGTGAGATTTGCAACAGCTAAATGTTCAAGCAGTCTTTGCAAAGGATAGGAAAAATGTTTACACAGTATGAAATACATGCCAAAAGCAAATTAGATGAGCACGGCCTTGAAAATGCAAATGGTTTCTCCTTTATTCGCACAAACCTTATTGAATATTAATCAGAGGAAAACAGAAAGGTAAGACAGTTCATATAAGATTTCCCTGCCTCAGGTGCAAAAATTGATCATTTTTACATATTTCATGATTGCAAATGTTTATTTTCTACTGCTAAAAGCTTAAGGATTAAAACAGAATAATGACCTTAACTGCCTTTCATTTAATTGTCCATCTTGAATTTGTTTTGGAAAATGAGCCAGGGTTTCTTGCCTGTGCAACAACTGTTGATCCCGTGTACATTTTATATTTTCATTCACCATGGGAGCGTTGCTATGGAGACATTTGTCAGGAAGAAACAGACATATTTCATTACACCTGAATATTGAAAGAAATTGGCCAGTTCGTTGACAGCTAATCAATAAGGATGTCATAACCATGAAGGTGTTTTGTACCAGGATTTGAAGGTCCCTTTCCCATCTTTGATCTAATTGAGTTCAGAAAACCTAGGCCCCAAAAAGCCCTGGAATATGTTAATCCCATACATTTCCATTTTGTGTTTGTTTGCTCCATTTATCATTGTGTCACATAATTTCCCTCCTCTTCAATATAGCTCTTCTTTTATTTTCCTATCAAGACAAGAGATATGAGGGCTGAAGATCGGAACGTTTTCCACTTCAATCGCTCTATGACACATCAAGTGTTTCCATGGCAGGCATTGGAAAGCTATATTCAGGCTAATGCTCTTGTTACTCTGCTCCAGCAATGTGCATCAGCTCTAACATCAGAACAGCTCTCATTATAGTACACTGTGATATTTTATATCTCGACTGCAAGTCCACCCCATGACCTCACTGAATGAGATTGCCAATTAGCACTGAATTAGAGGCAGCTTGGTGCTTTGAGCCCATGCTCATCAGTGAACTTTTACTGTGTAAACATATTTCATGTCCAATGGAACAAATCTTCCAGCTCAACTTGGCTGATAATGGGGGGAAACCCCGAATTTTCTCATTCACACCTGATATTATTGCATCAAGGACTGATGCTGAAATACAGAGAAAACGAATGACCAAAGAAACAAAGAAGAATTGGGTGGTTAACTCACGAAGAAATTAATTGGAAAATAAAATACTGAGAGCTATAAAAGGAGATTGGGATTTACTGGAGTACTTTGGGGTACTTGAGAGAATGCTCGATTATAGGAATGTGAACATGAGCACCTCTAGTTTGAAACCTTGATGTTTTATTTGATGCAGAGTTGAACTTCAAATTCATGCATCATCCATCACCAAGTTTGTTTACTTCGACCACCACATTCATGTTGGCATCAATTCCTTCACAATTCTATATTCATTCACAGGATGTCACTGGCTGGATGAGCATTTACCACTCATCCTGTTTTTTTCATTGTCACTGGCTAGGCCAGTGTTTAATACCTATCCCTAGTAAAGAGTCAACCACATTGCTGTGGGTCTGGAGTCACATGCAGGCTCAACCAGATGAGGATGATGGTTTCCCTTCATAAAGGGCATTAGTGAACCAGATAGGTTTTTCCAACAATCAACAATACAATCTTAATTTCAGATTTTCACTGAATTCAAATTCCAACATCTGTCATGGTGGGATTCGAACCCATGTCCCCAGAACACCACCTGGGTCTCTGGGTTAACAGTCCAGCAATGATACTACTCGGCTATCACTTTCCCTTGAGAGTTGCCCTTGAGAACGTGGTGGTGAGCTGCTTTCTGAAATCATTGCAGTCCATTTGGAGTAGGTATAACACAATGCTTTTGCAGAGTGAGTTCCAGATTTTTTACCCAGTGGCACTTCAGAAAAGCCGATATATTTCCAAGTCAGGATGGTGAGTGGCTTGGAGGAGAACTGCAGGTGGTGGTGTTCCCATATATCTGCTTCCCTTGTCCTTCTAAATGGTAGTGATTGTGGTTTTGCTGTTTAAGGAGCCTGGGTGAATTTCTCATTGCAAGTAACCATTGATGATGGAGGAGATGGGTGTTCCTGGATGTAGTGCTAATCAATAGGGCTGCTTTATCCATGGTGGTGCCAGATTTATAAAACCATAAGAAATCGGAGTAGAAGTTAGGCCATTCAGCCCATCGAATCTGCTCCTCCATTCAAAAAAAAGTCAAAACGATAGCACTTTTCAAAGGGAGAGGAACAGACAAAAGCAGCACATGGCCTGTGCAGAAGAGAGAAAGAAAGAAACCTACACAGCTAACTGACACAGCAGTGAACCTGCGCAGTTACTGGCCTTGCTGTTGAATTCATGTATCGCCAGACATCGGAGTACATCCGGGAAAATTAACAAACAATGAAATTCACAACTGATCTTGGAGGAACCTGTTTGGGAGAGGTCACAGCACAGAGACAGATAAGTGAATAGTTTTAAGTGTGGCCTTGGGGCCTAGCTGTAAGTCTGCAGCAGTGAATAGAGTGGGCTTTTTTTTTGATTATATGTTTTATTGAGATATGTCTCTTGATTAAACTTAAAAATATAAGCCATAAGTATTAAGTTAGCCTGGAGTAGTATTTTATAGAGGAATAAGATGGGCTTTGTTTGGGTCTGCAGATGGGAAGAAGCAAAAATGGCGTTTAGTAGAGTGATGGACTCTTCTTGTTGGATATGGGAGTTTAGGAAGTGTTTACGTGTTACTGAGGATTATGTCTGCAATAAATGCCATTGGTTGCAAATCCTATCAGATTAAATGGAACGGTTGGAGCGACAGTTAGAGACAATGAGGAATTTACAAGAGCAAAAGGGTGTGATGGAGGGCAGTTATAGGAAGGGAGAAAAGTTGGGCAGATACAGTCACATAGATGAGTTAACTCCAGGAAAGGTAAGAGAGGTAGGTAGGTAGTGTAGGAGTCTTCTGTGGCAATCCCCCTTTCAAACAAGTATGCTGTTTTGGAAAATGTAGGGGTGATGGATTCTCATGGGAATGTAGCACGAACAGCCAAATTTCTGGTATCAAGACATGCTCAAATGCAATGAGGAGTATGCCGGGTTCCAAGAGATCGATTGTGTTAGGGAACTCTCTCATCCGAGTCACAGACAGACTTTTCTGTGGCCAGCAGCAAAAAAATCAAAATAGTGTGTTGTTTCCATGGTGCTAAGGTTAAAGATGTCTCAGAGAGGGTGCAGAATGTTCTCAAGGGGAAGAGGGCCCAGCAGGAGGTCATTGTATACATTGCAATCAACAACTTAGGAAGGGAAAAGGTTGAGATTTGGAAAGGAGAATACAGAGACTTAGGCAGGAATTTAAAAAGGATGTCCTCGAGAGTAGTCACATCTGGATTACTCCTGGTGCTGCGAGCTAGTGAGGACAGGAATAGGAAGATAGAGCTGATAAATGCATGGCTGAGGAGCTGGTGTATGGAGAAGGATTCACGTTTTTAGATTATTGGAATCTTTTCTGGGGTAGAAGTGACCTGTACAAGAAGGATGGATTTCACCTAAATTGGAAGGGAACTAATATACTGGCAGGGAGATTTGCTAGAGCAGCTCGGGAGGATTTAAACTAGTAAGGTGGAGGGTGGAATCCAGGGAAATAATGAGGAAAGAGATCAATCTGAGACTGGTACAATTGATAAAAGAAGCGAGTCAAACAGTCAGGGCAGGCAGGGATAAAGCAGAGAACAAGGTGGGACTGATAAATTACCTGCATTTATTTCAATGCAAGGGGTGTAACAGGGAAGGCAGATGAACTCAGGGCATGGTTAGGAACATGGGACTGAGATATTATAGCAATTACAGAAACATGGCTCAGGGATGGGCAGGACTGGCAGCTTAATGTTTACCTGTGGATAAATGCTACAGGAAGGACAGAAAGGTAAGCAAGACAGGAGGGGGAGTGGTGTTTTGATAAGGGATAGCATTACAGCTGTACTTAGGGAGGATATTCCCAGAAATACATCCAGGGAAGTTATTTGGGTGAAACTGAGAAATAAGAAAGGGATGACCACCTTATTGAGATTATATTATAGACTCCCTAATAGTCAGAGGGAAATTGAGAAACAAATTTGTAAGGAGATCTCAGTTATCTGTAAGAATAATAAGGGGGTTATGGAGGGGATTTTAACTTTCCAAACATAGACTGGGATTGCCACAGGATTTAGAAGGAGAGGAATTTGTTAAGTGTGTACAAGAAGATTTTCTGATTCAGTATGAGCATGTACCTACTAGAGAAGGTGCAAAACTTGACCTACTCTTGGGAAACAAGGCAGGGCAAGTGACTGAGGTGTCAGTGGGGGAGCACTTTGGGGCCAGCGACCATAATTCTATTAGGTTTAAAATAGTGATGGAAAAAGATAGACCAGATCTAAAAGTTGAAATTCTAAATTGCAGGAAGGCTAATTTTGATGATATTAGGCAAGAACTTTCAAAAGCTGATTGGGGGCAGATGTTCGCGGGTAGAGGGATGGCTGGAAAATGGGAAGCCTTCAGAAATGAGATAACGAGAATCCAGAGAAAGTATATTCCTGTTAGGGTGAAAGGAAAGGCTGGTAGGTATAGGGAATGCTGGATGACTAAAAAAATTGATGTTTTGCTGAAAAAAAAGAAGGAAGCAAATGTCAGGTTTAGACAGGCTGGATTGAGTGAATCCTCAGAAGAGTATGAAGACAGTAGGAGTACACTTAAGGAGGAAATCAGGAGGGCAAAGAGGGGACATGAGATAGCTTTGGCAAATAGAATTAAGGAGAATCCAAAGGGTTTTTACAAATCCATTAAAGACAAAAGAATAACTAGGGAGAAAATAAGGCCCCTCAAAGATCAGCAAGGCGGCCTTTGTGTGCAGTCTCAGGAGATGGGAGAGATACTAAATGAGTATTTTCTATCAGTGTTAACTGTGGAAAAGGACATGGAAGATATAGAATGTAGGGAAATAGATGGCGACATCTTGAAAAATGTCCATATTACAGGGGAGGAAGTGCTGGAGGAAGTGCTGGATGTCTTGAAACACATAAAAGTTGATAAATCTCCAGGATCTGATCAGGTATAACTTAGATCTCTATGAGAAGCTGGAGAAGTGATTGCTGGGCCTCTTGCTGAGATATTTGCATCATGGATAGTCGCAGGTGAGGTGCTGGAAGACTGGAGGTTGGCTAACGTGGTGCCACTATTTAAGAAAGATGGTAAGGACAAGCCAGGGAACTATAGACCAGTAAGCCTGATGTTGGTGGTGGGCAAGACTAGATTAGATTCCCTACAGTGTGGAAACAGGCCCTTTGGCCCAACAAGTCTACACCAACCCTCCGAAGAGCAACCCACCCAGACCCATTCCTCTACATTTACCCCTGACTAATCCACCTAACACTACAGGCAATTTAGCATGGCCAATTCACCTGACCTGCACATCTTTGTGACTGTGGGAGGAAACCAGAGCACCCGGAGGAAACCCACACAGACACGGGGAGAACATGCAAACTCCACACAGACAGTTGCCTAAGGCGGGAATCGAACCCTGGTCCCTGGCGCTGTGAGGCAGCAGTGCTAACCATTGAGCCATCGTGCCACCCTATGTTGGAGGGAATCCTGAGGGACAGGATATGCATGTATTTGGAAAGGCAAGGACTGACTAGGGATAGTCAACATGGCTTTGTGCATGGGAAATCATGTCTCACAAACTTGATTGAGTTTGTTGAAGAAGTAAAAAGAGGATTGATGAGGGCAGAGTAGTAGTGATCTATATGGACTTCAGTCAGGTGTTTGACAAAGTTCCCCATGGGAGACTGATTAGCAAGCTTAGATCTCATGAAATACGGGAGAACTAGTAATTTGGACACAGAACTAGCTCAAAGGTAGAAGACAGAGGGTGGTGGTGGAGGGTTGTTTTTCAGACTGGAGGTCTGTGTCCAGTGGAGTGCCACAAGGATAGGTGCTGACTCCATTTCTTTTCGTCATTTCCATAAATCATTTGGATGTGAGCATAAGACATATAGTTAGTAAGTTTGCAGATGACACCAAAATTGAAAGTTCAGTGGACAGCGAAGGAGGTTACCTCAGATTACAATGGGATCTTGATCAGATGAGCCAATGGGCTGAGAAGTGGTAGATAAATACGAGGTGCTGCACTTTGGGAAAGCAAATCTTAGCAGGGCTGATACACTTAATGGTAAGGTCCTAGGGCATGTTGCTGAACAAATTGACCTTGGAGTGCAGGTTCATAACTCCTTGAAAGTAGAGTCACAGGTGGATAGGTTAGTGAAGAAGGCTTTTGGTATGCTTCCCTTGATTAATCAGAGTATTGAGTACAGGAGTTGGGAGGTCATGTTGCAACTGTACAGGACATTGGTTAGGCCACTGTTGGAATATTGCGTGCAATTCTGGTCTCCTTTCTATCTGAAGAATGTTGTGAAACTTGAAAAGGTTCAGAAAAGATTTACAAAGATGTTTCCAGGGTTGGAGGGTTTGAGGTATAGGGAGAGGCTGAATAGGCTAGGGCTGTTTTCCCTGGAATGTTGGAGGCTGAGGGGCGACCTTATAGAGGTTTATAAAATCATGAGGGCCATGGATAGGATAAATAGACAATGTCTTTTCCCTGGGGTCGGGGAGTCCAGAACTAGAGGGCATTGGTTTCCAGTGAGAAGGGAAAGATATAAAAGAGACCTAAGGGGCAACTTTTTCACATAGAGTGTGGTACGTGTATGGAATGAACTGCCAGAGGAAGTGGTGGAAGCTAGTAAATTGCAACATTCAAAAGGCATCAGGATGAGTATATAAATAGGAAGGGTTTGGATGGATATGGGCCAGGTGTTGGCAGGTTGAACTAGATTGGGTTGGGATATCTGGTCGGCATGGACAAGTTGAACCGAAGGATCTGTTTCTGTGCTGTACATCTCTATGACTCTCTGACTCTATGGCTGACAAGTTTCTTATCCCCATTCTGCCTCCTTCTCCCCGTAACCCTTGATCCCCTTGACAATCAAAAAACTATCTATCTCAGTCTTAAGTACACTCAATGACTGGTCCTCAACATCCTTCTGTGGCAATGAATTGCATAGATTCACCACTCTCTGGCTGAAGAAGCTTCTCCTTATCTCGGTTCTAAAAGGTCTTCCCTTAAACGTCTTCAGCATGATTGAAGTTACACCCTCGCATGTAAGTGACATATTGTACCTTTTCTCCATGATTTTCTTATCTGTAATAAAGACCTCCCATTCTCTACTCTTCATATACTCCGATGGTCCCGTAGCAAGATTCACTAGCTACTGTTAATCCCTCCCTGCTAATTTCTTCTACCATCCTCTTCACAATTAAGTCACAATGCTTCTGGATATCAATAAGATATCTCCATGAAAATCCTAACAGCTGAAGACAGTGGAAAGCAGGTCTGTTGTCTGTTGATAGGATAATTTAGAATGGGTTTTGTCAGAATATTGCCCCTTCTGAAGGAGTCCAGCATTCCAGTCAGAATGTGAGCACCTGTTGAGTCTTCTCTCTCTGATATATTTGTTCATGGGATGTCTCTGAGGTATTTCCCAGGAGACTGAGGCAAATGTGTCCTTTATTCTCTTATGAAGCCTCATAAAAGCCTTGAAAAGGCCTCAAAAGCTCTTCAGAGAAAGATGATCAGTTTCTTTCTTAAGCAGCGGCACTGACTGCTGCTGGACAAAGTCTACCAAATGTTGTTCTTTTTTGCCCACCTTGAGCCTTTCATCTGCTCTGGGAGCAGCACAATATGGTTTGATTTATTTTTCAGGGCTCTATTCAGGGCTCTGCCCGTTAACAGGTTGCCAATATACTTTTAACAAAAGAACATAAGTATATCACACAAAAAAACAAGTTTTAAAATTATTATATGTATACACACATATATACTGCATCTTCACTTATAAAAAGGAATTCCCCCTGAACCGATTATATATAAATCTGAGGTTGTAAGCATTTCTTTTTGGTGACTTCCTGCACACTCACAGATGTGATTCCCTCCATCTCTCTCCGAGACACATATACATGCTGTGTTTTCTCTAATTTAGGTAATTTGAGTCTGACACAAATGCTTAAGACTTCTTTCCATATCTGTTGGCCTGGGGTGTGGAGGCTACTAAAATCATAACTGCCCTTCTGCTGGCAGAGTTCTATTCTTCCGAATTCAACGTGTTTGTGCCTGCCCCACTCATCTGCTTCTCTTTCCCTCTTCATAAAAACTCAGTCAACAATGATCTCAGCTGGTAACTTGTTCATCATTTAAGAGTTAATATATAACGCTCGTATGGTATGACAGTTCTGTCCCCCCTTAACAGAAGGCCCAGGTTTTCAAGTCCCACATGCTCCAGAGCTGCAGGCTTGGACAACCAGAAGGCCTGTTCCTGTGCTCTACTGTTCTTTGTTCCTTTTGTTCTTTGCTTGCTACTTTCCAAACTGATGGAACATTTCTAGAATCTTAGAAATTAACACCAGTTAATCTACAAGATCATTAACAAGCTCTTTTAAGAACCAAAGATTAAGTTATCTGGAAACAATGACTTGTCAACCATAGCTCTATCAGTTTGTTCAGGACTCCTTCTCTCCTGATTGCAATGTTTACATTTTACTTATTCATGGAAAGTGGGCATCATCGGTTGGGCTCGCATTTATTACCCAGAGGTCAGTAAAGAGTCAGTCACGTTGCTGTGAATTCAGAGTCACATGGGTACCAGACCAAGTGAGGGTGGCCGACCTCCTTCCCTCAAAGTCATTTGAGAACCAGATGGGCTCACTTTATGACTGTTGATTTTTATTAAATTCAAATTACATCATCAGCCAAGATGGGCTGAAAATTCACATCATCAACCTGGTGTGTTCAATTACTAGTTCAATAACATTCCCACTATACCATCACTTCCCTTAAGCTTCTCTGTTCCTTCCAATCATTTGGTTTTATAACTGTTCCTGGGCTGTTTTTGAAACTTCTACAGTGAAGACAGAAACAAAGTATTTGTTCATTTCATCTACTATTTCCTTATTATCTACTATTAACCTCCTATTCTTACTCTCAAAGGAATCAATGCTCACTTTATTGAAAACAACAAGTGCTGGAAATCGCAGCGGGTCAGAGAGTATCGATGGAGAGAGAGCAAGCTAATGTTTCAAGTCTAGATTACTCGAGTTGACTCTATGAAAGGTGGGGGGCAATGTTTAAATAACTAGAGCAACATAGAAAATAAGGGCAGGAAGAAGTCATTCAGCCCTTTGAAACTGCTCTATCATTCATTCTGATTATCCAACTCCAACGCCTGCTCCTGCTTTTCTCCCCATGGTCCCTTTAGTCTCAAGAGCTATATCTCCAACTCCTTCTTAAAATCATACAATGTTTTGGTGTCAACTTCTTTCTGTTGTCCAGAATTCTACAGGCTCACTGTGCTCTGGGTGAATAAATTTCTCAACATCTCAGTCCTAAATGTTTTATCCCTTATCCTTAGTGTGTGACTCCCGGTTCTGGACTCTGGAAGTGTGCCTTGCTGTTGATAATAATGCCTATGAAACTTGAAGGTAAAGTTGGTGGAGAAAACATCTGACATGTGATGGGTGAAGACAGATCAGCATATTTTAGAACTGTGTAGCTAAATAAGGCCATACATGCTGAAGGAGATTGCTTTTGGTTATGTAAGTCATGTCTTTGCTGTTTTGACTATTTGAAGTGAAAGCTATGTTTTTTTATTCAAGTTTAATTCCAATCTTTCTGAGTTGGAGTGAAGTAAAAGGCTACAAACAATGGAATATAGTTGATAATTTCTTAATTTGGGTATCATTCAGCAAATTTAGTCATTTTTGCTTACACACTCCCCAGAGGTAACATAACACATCAATATTCAGGAGGCAGATTTTGCTTGTGTTTTGGATACTCCAACCAGTATATGCGTTAAAACACTTTCCCCAGTGCTCTTGATGGTGAGGGAGACACAAAATTCAATTAGTGGTTCAAATCCATATTATTTACAAAATATTCCTTGTTAAAACATTGTATGAGACACTCTCAAAATCCCACAATACTTCTTCTCTATCTAGCTCTATCTATCTGAGAAAGGGTATTTCCTGCAACAATCCATGTATTTGAACAGAGCCATTGGAATCTCCTTCCACTCCGATGTAGGGTTGGCTCTCATCAACAAAGGTGGGTCTCGCACAGTCAGGGTGGATCTTTTCTCTCTCTCTCCCTCTCTTCCTCAGGTGGTTGGAGCTCTGCTGCTGGGCCTGGTTGAGTTTTTGCTCATTTTTCACTGAGTCTTCACTGAGAGGGGACCTTCCAGGGGTGTGGTTTTACCTCCCCTAGCCCCAGGATCAATGGAAATTTCTGTGGCCAATGGGGTCATGACCTAGACTCAAAGCATCCAGTGGGGTTGTGCAACACTCTTTGCTGTTGCCATGCCAGGGAGGTGTAAAGTGCACTACCTCAGATACCGGCTTAAGGTTATGGAGCCAGAAATTCTGATCAATATGTCTCCAATACACAACCTTCGGACTGGTTGTAACTGGTTCCACTTGGTGACCTTTTGACCTTGGTTTCCAATGTTCTCTGTAGCCAATAACTGCTGGCTAATTCTGTTTGACCAATTTTCTGTCAGGCCCGACTTCCCTGGATGTGGGTCAATTTAGAGCCAATATTGGGCCTGTGGTCCCTTGACAACAGAATGGTTTTGGGGGGAAAGATGGAAGGAGATTTAATGCCCTTTCTCAAGGTTAGTTCGTAGATGGGTTTGGGGGTGCGTTCTGTCAGATGAAATAGTGCTAGATGGGGACCCCTCCTGGCACTTTCCTGCCTCTGCCCAATTTCAGTTCAGGGCAGAAAGTCTTCTGTGTGGCCTTTCTGCCCGGTTACCAATCAAGCCCTTAAGTAGGCAATTAATGCTTACAAGAAAATTATTCAAAGGGACAACTCAAATTTTTACTTTTTTTAAAAACTTTTTATTTTTCTCATAGTAGTGGATTCATTTATTAAGGCAAAAACTTCAGTTGTACTGATAAAATCACAGAAGCAGCATTCACTAAAATCAAGCGTGTGATGTCAATGTCTACATTGAAATAATATAATGCAAATGACTAAGTCGTATTGGAGTATGGTGCCAGAGAGAATGCTTGAAGCAAGTCTAATGCAGCAAAGCCAACAAGCTACGTTTGCATCCGATGGATTAAGACAAACGGAATAATCGAGTATCTGGTCATTGTCTTTGCTTGTGAATATTTTAATCAAAACCTACTTCAGCGTCTCGGTGAGTTGAGGTCCCTGCAAGGGACTGGAGGATAGTTCTTATGCGGACTGGAGGCAAGTCTCAGCAGGGACTGGAATGAGGCCCAATGTTGACTGGAGTGAGGCCCAGTGCTGACTGGAGTGAGGCCCAGTGCTGACTGAGGTGAGGCTGAGTGCCTACTGGAAGAGGCCCAATGCTGTCTGGAGGCCCAGTGCCGACTGTGGTGGGGCCCAGTCCCTACTGGAAGAGGCCTGGTGCTGACTGGAGTGAGGCCCAGTGCTGACTAGAGTGAGGTCCTGTGCTGATTGGAGTAAAGCCCAGTACCGACTGGAGGTGAGGCCCAGTGCCTACTGGAAGAGGCGCAGTGCTGTCTGGAGTGAGGCCCAGTGCTGACTGGAGGCAAGGCCCGGTGCTGACTGGAGGTGAGGCCCTGTGCTGACTGGAAGTAGCCCACTGCTGTCTGGAGTGAGACTCAGTGCTGTTTGGAGTGAGGCCCAGTGCTGACTGAAGTGAGGCCCTGTGCTGACTAGAAGCAAGGCCTGGTGCTGACTGGAGGTGAAGCTCTTTGCTGACTGGAGGTGAGGCCCAGAGCTGACTGGAGGTGAGGCCCGGTGCTGACTGGAGGTGAGGCCTAGTGCTGACTAGACTGAGGCCCAGTGCATTCTGGCAATATGTGGTCAAGTCACTAATCACTCATGGCTGCCTCTGAAATCTTGCAGACATAGCTTGCTCAGGAAATCAATTATGAATGCTTGTTCAATCATTGTCTCAAAGAACAATTAGGTTTCACCTTGACCTGCACAATCGGTTTTTCTTTTCATTGATGAAAGAGATCAACTAGGATGCTTGTTCACAGCAAGCTTTCCCCAGTTCAGCTTGATCTTAGCAGGCTTTCCTCTAACTGAACTGGATGAAACTAGTACCACTCCAAGTCAGTCCTGTTTTTAATCTCTCCAACAGAGTTCTACAGAAAAGCAAGTAGTTATCTCCTATCATCTGATTTAAAGGAAGCCTTGTTAAAAAGAAAACTCAAATGTCCACAGTGAATTTTCAATGACTCCTTTTAAGGAAACCACTCCAGGAATCTCCACAAAATCTGAAACAATCTATCTTTAACTATCTTTCAACTGGAATTCTCGAAGTGATATCAAACATAAAGTGGTTTTGGAATATTGCACCACCTCATTCATGATGCTCTTGAAAATATTCATCCCTCAATCACTAATTAGATAGTCATGATCACGTTGTTCTTTATGGGACCTTGTTGACTGTGATGTTTTCTACTTTACGGTATTTCAACCACTTGATTTCAGAGATAATCATGAGCGATTGGTGACTTGACCACATATGAGCAATATTTCAGTATTAGAGCAACTGACTGTAGAATATTCTATTCTACGCTTCAAAAAATGCTTCGTTGTTCATAAAGCATTTTGGAACAATCAGATTTCATGACAGATTGCATATGCATGTGATAATATTTATTTCATGTTTAATATTATTGAATGTATTTAAAATCATAGTATTCCTTGTTAGTCCTGAGTTTGGAGAATAGCTGTGATGTTCCTAACTTATCAACTGATTTAGGTATTAATTTTTATGGATTATGTTGTACCTTTTAAAATATAATTAATATACAGAACATGGGCACTGCTGGAAACACCAGCATTTGTCTTTCCTCCTTTATTACTCTTCAGATGGTAATGATAATCCACCTTCAGGAACCACTGCGGTCTGTAGGGTGAAAGTACTCTTTTCTGTTGGTCGGCTTGTCCATCCTTGTGTTAGAAAACTGATCTTGTCAGTGATCTTGTAAATAGGCCCTTGCCATTTGTTCACTTTGCAAACTTAACTCACAAAAAAAAATCACAGAAATGTTACAAAACAGGAAGAGGTCATTGAGCCCATTGTAACCTCAATTCTCAAAATGAGCTTTACCACTTGGTGCTTTCTCTGGCCTTTTCTCTGTAACCTTTCACTTTATTTCTATTCAGATAATTACCTGATGCCATCTTGATTGCCTTTATTACACCTACCTTTATCCATAGTTACAGTGTATTCTGGACTGTAACCGTTTTCTGTGTGAAAGTGTTTTTTTCTCTCATGTCACAGTTGCTTCTTTTGCAAATTACTTTTAATCTGTGTTCCCTCATTCATAGTCTTTGCACAAGCATGAACAGTTTCTCTCTATCTACTCAGACCAGACCACTCATGATGCTTAAAATTTCCATCAAATTTCCTCCTAGCTTTGCTGTTCATTGTTCAGTGTGGACCATGAAAAACAGCATATGGGCTACTGACTGCCACTTTCTTATCTGAAAAGTGTTGGTCTTCCTATCCTGGAGATGCAAAACATCTCAAAAATTACATTAAGAGCTGAGGCAATCTGTTCTACTGTTCAACAATGCAAAGATTATCTGACTGGACTTTTCCATTAGCAGGATACTGCCTTCATTCTACCTACCACACAACTGCAAAGAATGAAGTTGAACCAACTATGAATTTCAGGACTAGTCCAATTCCACGTTGAAGGCTGTAGATGACAATAATTGGCTGATTGAATCAAACAAGATTAGAGTGGTGCTGGAAAAGCACAGCAGGTCAGGCAGCATCCAAGGAGCAGGAAAATCGACGTTTTGGGCAAAAGCCCTTCATCAGGAATGATTGAATCAAACAGTCTGTTCCTTTGATTGTTTGATCGTTACTATGTCATAGACAGTATACAAACCCTAAGTTCATCCAGCCTGCTCACGTGGAGCAGGGAGGGTGAGTGGGATGGAGGCCCTGAGTGGAGCAGGGATGGTCAGTGGCTGGAGGTCCAAGCGGAATGGGGATGGCTAGTGGCTGGAGACCTGAGTGGTGGGGGGGTGGTCAGTGGCTGGAGGCCTGAGTGGAGGGGGGGAACGATCAGTGACCTGAGGCCCTGAGTGGAGGGGGGATGGTCATTGGCATGAGGCCCTGAGTGGAGCAGGGATGGTCAGTGGCTGGAAGCCCTGAGTGGAGCAGGGATGATCAGTGGCCTGAGGCCCTGAGTGGAGCAGGGATGGTCAGTGGCTGGAAGCCCTGAGTGGAGCAGGGATGATCAGTGGCCTGAGGCCCTGAGTGGAGCAAGGATGGTCAGTGGCTGGAAGCCCTGAGTGGAGCAGGGATGATCAGTGGCTGGAGGTCCAAGCGGAATGGGGATGGCTAGTGGCTGGAGCCTGAGTGGTGGGGGGGTGGTCAGTGGCTGGAGGCCTGAGTAGAGGGGGGGGACGATCAGTGATCTGAGGCCCTGAGTGGAGGAGGATGGTCATTGGCATGAGGCCCTGAGTGGAGCAGGGATGGTCAGTGGGTGGAGGCCCTGCGGGAGCAGGGATGATCAGTGGCCTGAGGCCCTGAGTGGAGCAGGGAAGATCAGTGGCTGGAGGCCCTGAGTGGAACAGGGATGGTCAGTGGCTGGAGGCCCTGAGTGGAGCAGGGATGATCAGTGGCCTGAGGCCCTGAGTGGAGCAGGGATGGTCAGTGGCTGGAAGCCCTGAGTGGAGCAGGGATGATCAGTGGCCTGAGGCCCAGAGTAGAGCAAGGATGGTCAGTGGCCTGAGGCCCTGAGTGGAGCAGGGATGGTCAGTGGGTGGAGGCCCTGAGTGGAGCAGGGATGATCAGTGGCTGGAGGCCCTGAGTGGAACAGGGGTGGTCAGTGGCTGGAGGCCCTGAGTGGAGCAGGGATGATCAGTGGCCTGAGGCCCTGAGTGGAGCAAGAATGGCCAGTGGCTGGAAGCCCTGAGTGGAGCAGGGATGATCAGTGGCTGGAGGCCCTGAGTGGAACAGGGGTGGTCAGTGGCTGGAGGCCCTGAGTGGAGCAGGGATGATCAGTGGCCTGAGGCCCTGAGTGGAGCAGGGATAGTCAGTGACCTGAGGCCTTGAGTGGAGTAGGGATGGTCAGTGGCCTGAGGCTTTGAGTGGAGCTGGGATGGTCAGTGGCTTGAGGCCTTGAGTGGAGCAGGGATGGTCAGTGGGTGGAGGCCCTGAGTGGAGCAGGGATGATCAGTGGCTGGAGACCCTGAGTGCAGTGGGGATGGTCAGTGGCCTGAGACCCTGAGTAGAGCAGGAATGGTCAGTGGCCTGAGGCCCTGAGCATGGTGGGGATGGTCAGTGGTTGGAGGCCCTGAGTGGAGCAGGGATGGTCAGTGACTGGAGGCCCTGAGTGGAGTTGGGATGGTCAATGGCTGGAGACCCGAGCGGTGTGGGACAAATGTTGGATTGGCACTGATGCGGGTGGTCAGCGGCTTGTAAGCCTGGTCAGACCATGAGTTGAAGCCCCCTGTGCTGATCTACTGCAGGCCCTTTATAGAAAGACTGTAATGTTTATCTTTTTAGCTTTATTTCTCATTTTTTCTAACTTATGCTATGAATAAGTTAATAAGTGATGTAACTTTTTCTTTTCTTTTTCCCTTATTTTTGTATTTTGTATCTAAGATTTGTACTTAGATACTTTGTACTGAGCATAGCGCATTGTGGGGTGATACTGTAAACTTTTCATTGTACTACTGTACTTTTTTACTTGAATACATGTGACAATAAAGGATATTCCAATTCTAAGTAACCAAGTTCCTTCATCGCTGCCAGGTTGAAACCTTTGGTTTTTTTTCCCCAACAACATGGAGGGAATTTTATCAGACATGTCGTCCAAAAAGAAGGACATCACCATTTTGCCTATGGAGATGGGTAATACATTCAGGCCTTTTTAGCCATCCTCACATCCTGAAAATGATTTTTTTAAAAAGTTATATCATGATTAAACTGGGCAATTTGCAATTAAATTTGAAAGAAAAGAGTTAACATTAAAGAAAATTCTGAAGGGGGGAAACACAGGAGTGAAACATCTGCATTATTATGGCTCAGCTGTGTGCAGCAAGAAAAAGACAGGTGTGATTAAAGCCTCCGCAACACTTTCCCATTGTGATTCAGAGGCCTAAGTGTTGTCTGGCATGCTAATTACTTGTATCGATGAATAGAAATTAGGTTATTATTATAGCAAAAAAAAAGAGGCTAACTGTTGTCACTCGGCCTGTTTTCAATTACTCACCATACCTTTCACAATGAGATGCATAATTTCAATGATCCTAACATATGCTCTAAGGTAATTGCTTGAAATTAACGAGTTTGAATTCTATGTAAATTCATATAATCAAATGTGCCATTGATTTTCTTTTATTCACCTTAAATTAAAAGCTGTTAGCACTATGTGTTCACTGGGGATTCCTGTCACTATCTTCAAAGGTGTAATGGGACATAAGAAAAATGTAGATATTACATAGACAAATTACATACACAGGCTTCTCATACTGTTAAGGTCGTAAGTTTCTTTCAGAGAGCTGATTAAGGAGTAACTCATTATTCATCAGAATCTTGATAATTTATTTCATAAGTAAGCATTTATGCTTCCTAGCATAGCAGGGTTTGAGCACACTCAAATAGGAAGTCAAGGCTCTGCACTGCAGTGTAATACCGAGAGTTGTGCTGTTGGCTGTGCAGTTTTTCAGATGAGATGTTAGAGCAAGGTCCTGTCTACTATCTCAGTGATCGTTAAAGATTAAATGGCATGAAGAAAAATGGAGAGTTAACTTTGGTTTCCTTGTCTGTATTTATCCATCAATAAACGTTGCATGAATTTATTAAGAGCTCATTGTCATACTACCATTTATGGAAGCTTTCTCAATGTTAATTGGCTGATGTATTTCCCACATTACAAAATATTATGACACTTTGAAGATACTTCATCTCTTACAATTACGTTACTACAATAGTTCAATACTTCAAAATACCAAAAGTGCTTAGTGACATGCGATAGTTATGAAAGGCATTAGATAAATGTCAGTCATTCTTTTTCACTCATACATTTGAAAAGGTCTTTACAAGGCATTTTATCTTTATGAAATATCTCCAATAGTTCCATGAATGACGAACATTTGTAATCTGCAATCACTGTTATTGTTTAACTAAATGTAGTAGTCAATTTATTATTGATTATACATGAAAATTCTTTTTTTTGCTAATGTTGGACTTAAATTTAAGGATCTATGCATTCCAGTTGTGTTTGTTATTAAACTAAACAAGCTTTAAAGATATTTAGTGCAAAGATTAAGGTTCACCACCCTCTAAATACATCCAGTGAGGTATGGATTTTATTTGGCATTTTATTAGCCAGTGAACATCCTCATATGATGAAAAAGGATAAATTACAGATTGTTAAAACTGCTGGGTCACAAATGTATTTAAAGAGATTCAGATAAATAGATCAGTTAGAGCTGATTTGCATTGAATGCTTGAGGTATTAAGGTAATGTCTAGCACAATGATATCTTAAGTTGAATCCATTTCAGCTTGTGTTCAATGCAGGGTGTCATCTTGGAAAAGGAATTGAAGCCAGCACTAGGAGCTGCTGCACAATTTTCTTAAAAAAGCTGATTGCTATTTATAATGTCCACTCATAAAAGAACGTGAATGACATTTTGGTGTCTAGCATTTAACCAACACTGTCTCTTAATATGGACAAGGCATTTGTGAGTAAGTAAATCTGTGAAATCCATTTCAGCCAGCTCTGGAGGAAACTCTCATGACATAATCACCATTTTGTGATCTTTGTAGCTCGAGTGACACCAGTTTTGGTGTTATCCGCAAACTTACTAACCATATCTCCTTTGTTCACATTAAAATCATTTATATAATTGACAACTGGCACATCAGAAGAATTTCTGAGGTACTTTGTCAACACTTCATCAAAACTTGAACAATATTTGTTCCAATAGTTCTGAGGGCATATTATAGAAGTCACCAGGAGGAAAGCCACCTTGCTATAGGGGTCATTCTTGGTCTGGCGAAGAGTAGCACTCCAGATGCTTGTACTTACAAATAAACCTGTTGGACTATATCCTGGTGTTGTGTGATTTTGAACTTGGTCTGGAAGAGGAGAGAACGGATGGTATGAGGCTAACCAGAGCAACTGGAGCTTCTGCTGGATAGAGGGAGAAGATAATGTATTTCTCCTCAATGTGTATACGATGTCCCTCCGCCCCTCAAGCTACTCAACTGGAACCTTCCCTGTTGCATGGTCCAGATGCTATAGATTCTCCCTGTGCCTTTCTGTAATATGCTACTTCCATGAGACCCAGGGTGCTGTACACTTTTAGTGGAAGTGGGTGTGAAGAACATTATGGCAATTACAGCTATTCAACGGAGTCAGAGAGTCATACAGCTGTATAAAATGGAAAAAGACACTTCGGTCCAACTCGTCCATGCTGACCAGATATCCTAAATTAATCTAGTGCCATTTGCGAGCATTTGGCCCATATCACTCTCAATGCATTCTATTCATATACCCATCCAGATGTCTTTAAAATGTTGTAATTGGACCAGCTTCCACCACTACCTCTGGCAGCTCATTCCATACATGGACCATCTCTGTGTGAAAATGTTACCCTTTAGGTCAGTTTTAAATCTTTACCCTCTCACCTTAAACTTATGCCCTTTAGTTTGGGATCCCCTACACTGGGGAAAAGACCTTGGCAATCCATCCTATCCATGCCCGTTATGATTTTATAAACTTCTGTTAGGTCACCTCTCAGCCTCCGATAAACGGCCCCAGCCTATTCAGCTTTTCCCTATAGCTCAAATCCTCCACACTGGCATCATCATTGTAAATCTTTTCTGAACCCTTTCATATTTCACAGTATCCTTTCTTTAGCAGGGAGACAGAACTGAATGCAGTATTCAAAGAATGGCATAACCAATGTCCTGTACAGCTGCAATATGACATCCCAATTCCTATGTTCAATGCACTGATTAGTAAAGGCAAGCACGCCAAATGCCTTCTTCACTATCCTATCTACCTGCGACTCCACTTTTAGCTATGAACCTGCACTCCAAGGTCTCTTTGTTCAGCAACACTCCCTAGGACCTCACCAATAAGTGTATAAGTCCTGCTCTGATTTGCCTTTCCAAAATGCAGCACCTCAGGTTTATTGAAATTAAACAACATCTGCTGCTCTTTGGCCCTTCTGATTAAGGTCCCATTTTACTCTGAGGTACCTTCTTCACTGTCCACTACACCATCAATTTTGGTGTCATCTGCAAACTTACTAACCATACCTCCTTTGTTCACATTCAAATCGTTTGTATAGAAAACAAAAAGTAGAGGACCCAGCACCGATCCTTGTGGCACTCCACTGGTCACAGACCTCCAGTCTGAAAAGCGACATTCCACCATCCCCCTTCTATTTCTGAGTCAATTCTATATCCAAATAGTTGGTTCTCTTTGTATTCCATGTGATCTAACCTTGCTAGCCAGTCCACCATGTGGAATTTTGTTGAACGCTTTACTGAAGTTCAGATAGATCACATCCACGCAATACCGAGTATTAAGTTGTAGGTTAACGAGCGATGGATTCATGACACAGAATAGACCATTTCTGACTAAGATGAGCAAATAACAGCAGATATCCTTCCCAAAAGGAAATTAGTTAATTAGATGAGTTTCTTGTGACAGGTAACAATTATTTCATGGCGAGTTAATGCAAGTATTCGAGCCCTTGTAGCTACAGCCTCTGAATGACTAATCTTAGTGATGTGCCCACTATACCATTGCACCAAAAAGTGGAGTTGGGGGTCAAGATATATAGACTATAAGATGTAGGAGCAGAATCAGGCCGTCTGGCCCATCCCATCAAGCCTCCTCTACCATTTGATCATGGCTTTTATGTTTCTCTATCGCATTCTCTTGCCTTCTCCCTGTAACCCTTGATCCTCTTCTGAATCAAGAACCTATCTATCTCTGTCTTAAATACACTCAATGACTTGGCCTCCACAGCCTTCTGAGGTAATGGGTTCCACAGATTCAGCACTGGCTGATGAAATTCCTCATCTCAGTCCAAAAAAGGTCATTCCCTTCACCCTGAGGCTGTGCTCTCAGGTCCACATCTCTCCTACTAGTCTTTTCCATGTTCACTCTATCCCGGCTTTTCAATATTAGACAATAGACAATAGGTGCATGAGTAGGCCATTCTGCCCTTCAAGCCTGCACCACCATTCAATATGATCATGGCTGATCATCCTCAATCAGTATCCTGTTCCTGCCTTAGCTCCATAACCCTTGATTCCACAATCCTTGAGAGCTCTATCCAACTCTTTCTTAAATGAATCCAGAGACTGGGCCTCCACTTCCCTCTGGGGCAGAGCATTTCACACAGACACCACTCTCTGGGTGAAGAAGTTTCTCCTCATCTCCGTCCTAAATGGTCTACCCCATATTTTTAAGCTGTGTCCTCTGGTTCGGCACTCACCCATCAGCGGAAACATGTTTCCTGCCTCCAGAGTGTCCAATCCTTTAATAATCTTATATGTCTCAATCATATCCCCTCTCAGTCTTCTAAACTCAAGGGTATACAAGCCCAGTCGCTCCAGTCTTTCAGTGTAAGGTAATCCCGCCATTCCAGGAATTGACCTTGTGAACCTACGCTGCACTCCCGCAATAGCCAGAATGTCTTTCCTCAAATTTAGAGACCAGAACTGCACACAGTACTCCAGGTGTGGTCTCACCAGGGCCCTGTACAGCTGCAGAAGAACCTCTTTGCTACTATACTCAATCCCTTTTGTTATGAAGGCCAGCATGTTATTAGCCTTCTTCACTACCTGCTGCACCTGCATGCTTACCTTCATTGACTGGTGTACAAGAACACCCAGATCTCTTTGTACTGCCCCTTTACCTAAATTGATTCCATTTAGGTAGTAATCTGCTTTCCTGTTCTTGCCACCAAAGTGGATAACCATACATTTATCCACATTAAACTGCATCTGCCATACATCTGACCACTCACCTAACTTGTCCAGGTCACCCTGTAATCTCCTAACATCCTCATCTCATTTCACCCTGCCTCCCAGCTTAGTATCATCAGCAAATTTGCTAATGTTATTACTAATACCATCTTCTATATCATTAACATATATTGTAAAAAGCTGCGGTCCCAGTACTGATCCCTGCGGTACCCCACTGGTCACTGCCTGCCAGTCCAAAATGGAGCCGTTTATCACTACTCTTTGTTTCCTATCAGCCAGCCAACCAACTTTCAATCCAAGTTAGTACTTTGCCCCAACACCATACGCCCTAATTTTGCTCACTAACCTCCTATGTGGGACTTTATCAAAAGCTTTCTGAAAGTCCAGATACACTACATCTACTGGATCTTCCTCATCCATCTTCAGAGTTACATCCTCAAAGAATTCCAGAAGATTAGTCAAGCATGATTTCCCCTTCATAAATCCATGCTGACTCTGACCTATCCTGTTACTACTATCCAGATGTGTCGTAATTTCATCCTTTATAATAGACTCCAGCATCTTTCTCACCACTGAGGTCAGACTAACTGGTCTATAATTTACTGCTTTCTCTCTCCCAACTTTCTTAAAAAGTGGTATAACATTAGCCACTTTCCAATCCGCAGGAACTGATACCAAATCTATCGAAATGTGGAAAATAATCACCAACGCATCCACGAATTCTCGAGCCACCTACTTCAGTACCCTGGGATGTAGACCATCAGGCCCCGGGGACTTATCAACCTTCAGACCTAACAGTCTTTCCAACACCAATTACTGGCAAATATAAATTCCCTTCAGTTCAGATCCTTCAGCCACTGTTACCTCAGGGAGATTGCTTGTGTCTTCCCCAGTGAACACAGATCTGAAGTACCAATTCAATTCTTCTGCCATTTCTTTGTTCCCCATAATATATTCCCCTGTTTCTGTCTTCAAGGGCCCAATTTTAGTCTTAACCATTTTTTTGCCTTTCACATACCTAAAAAAAACTTTTAGTATCCTCCTTTATATTATTGGCCAGTTTACCTTTGTACCTCATTTTTTCTCTGCGTATTTCCTTCTTAGTAATCCTCTGTTGTTCTTTAAAAACTTCCCAGTGCTCCGTTTTCCCACTTATCTTTGCTATGTTATACTTTTTCTCTTTTAACTTTATATGTTTCTTAACTTCCCTCGTCAGCCACGGCCACCCATGCCTCTTCCTAGGATCTTTTTTCCTTTTTGGAATGAACTAATCCTGCAACTTCTGCATTATACACAGAAATATCCGCCATTGTTCCTCCACTGTCATCCCTGCTGAGGTATTGCACCATTGAACTTTGGCCAGCTCCTCCCTCATAGCTCCATAGTTCCCTTTATTCAACTGAAAAATTGTCACTTCCAATTGTACCCTCTCCCTCTCAAATTGCAGATTGAAGCTTTTTGTATTATGGTCACTACTTCCTAATGGCTCCTTCACTTCGAGGTCCCTGACCAATTCTGGTTCGTTGCACAATACCAGATCCAGAATTGCCTTCTCCCTGGTCGGCTCCAGCACCAGCTGTTCTAAGAATCCATCTCTGAGGCACTCCACAAAGTTTCTTTCTTGAGGTCCAATACCATCCTGATTCTCCCAGTCTACCTGCATGTTGAAATCCCCCATAACAACTGTAGTAACATCTTTGCAACAGGCCAATTTCAGCTCCTGATTTAACTTACATCCGACTTCCAGACTACTGTTTGGGGGCCTGTAGATAACTCCCAAGAGGGTCTTTTTACCCTTAGTATTTCTCAGCTCTATCCACACTGACTCTACATCCCCTGATTCTAGGTCCCCCCCGCGCAAGGGACTGAATATCATCCCTTACCAACATGGCCACCCCACCCCCTCTGCCTGTCAGTCTGTCCTTACGGTAGCATGTGTAGCCTTGAATATTCATTTCCCAGCCCTATCCATTTGAAGCCACGTCTCCGTTATCCCCACAATATCATATCTGCCAATTTCCAAAAGAGCTTCAAGCTCATCCATCTTATTTCTAATGCTTCGTGCATTCATGTATAGTATTTTTAATTTGTTACTGCCCTCACCCTTCCCATCAACTCCTATTTCACTCAACCTTACAGCATGATCCCTTTGAGTTTTCTGCCTCATTGATACAGTTGTCTTTCTTGACATTCCTTGTTCTAACTTTCCCTTCAATTTCCTTCTTAAACATCCAGTTTGTCCCCTCCCCTCCGCCCCCACCCCCCCCACCCTGCTACTTAGTTTAAACGTGTTGCAGTAGCAAACGTGCCTGCCAGAATGCTGGTCCCCAACCTATTAAGGTGCAAACTGTCTCTCTTGTATAATTTATGCTTACCACAAAACATACCCCAGTGATCCAAGAATTTAAATCCTTGCTTCCTGCACCAGTTCCCCAGCCATACGTTCAAGTCCATTATCTCCCTGTTTCTGGCCTCACCATCCCGAGGAACTGGAAGCAAACCGGAGATAAACACCTTGGACGTCCTGCTTTTCAGCCTTCTTCCTAGTTCTCCGAAGTCCTGCTGTCGTATGATCCTCCTCTTCTTCCTGACATCATTTGTGCCGACATGTGCCACCACCTCTGGCTCTTCACCTTCATCCTTGAGGATTTCCTGCACTCTGTCTGTGATTTCTTTAACCCTGGCACCAGGAAGGCAACACACCATCCTTAAATCCCGTCTGCTGCCACAAAAACCCCGGTCAGCTTCTCTCACTATGGAGTCCCCTATTACCACGGCTCTGTGCGATGTCCGAATCTTCCGCTCTGTCTCCACGCCAACTTTTGATTGACAGACCTGGCCGCCTCGCGGACTGCCAGTGTCATCTATCTCTACTGTTTCCAAAAGATTCAACGTGTTCCTGACAGGTACTTCCCCCGGGGTCTCTTGCACCTGTCTCCTCTCTGCCTTCCTCATCATCTGCTCTCTTCTGGTATGGTCGGTGTAATAATCTCACTAAAGATCTTGTCCAGAAAGATCTCATTCTCTCGGATGAGCCTAAGGTCCTCAAGTTCTTTCATCAGTGCTGCAATATGCTCTGTCAGTAGCTGAACGTGCACACACTTTCCACACTTATACGAGCCAGACACACCAGAGTTGTTGACCTCCCACATCAAGCACGTAGCACACTGAACCAGCTTGGCAGTCATGTCTTCACCCTCTTCAACTGTGGCGTAATCACTTCACTCAACCTCCTTGTCAAAGAGTCCTGAGCTAAAGCCTCACTCTCCAATCCACAGGAACCTCCTTGGACCCTCTATTTGGGGCAAGTCTGTGGACTTTTAATTTAGGTTAGAGGAGGAGGGTGGGAGGGAGGCCCTACTTTGTAGGACCTGGGGTCTAGAACACACCCACTTAAATTACAATCACTTACCTTCCCAACCGGCTTTGCACTCTGCCTTCACTTCCGCCCAGCTCCCGTCGCTCTCTGATATTCTGTAAGACCCAATGAGATCCCCCTCATCCTTCTATACACCATCAAGTAAAGATGCAGAGTCCTCTACGCCTCCTCATATGACAAGCTCTTCATATCCAGGATCATTCTGGCAAAGTATAGTAGTTAAGTGGCTTTACAACTAATAGATGGAGAGGATTTTCCAGAGTATTTCTGCCCTTTTTACCCCTTGCTTTTTTGTTTCTCCTTAGACATTAACATGACTTTGAGAGAGACTGAGTAGAAAGGATGGTCCATTGTAGGTGGTGATATTTGGTTCAGGAAATGGAGAAATGAAAAACAAGGATTTTGAAAGGCTGAGACCATTATTTTCCTTCTCATCATTTTTGGCCAAATTATCCAATTTTGGAGGTTTCAGATAAATGCTGGGTTGAACAAAAAAGGTAGTAAATGTTTTTTCCTCAAATCTTCTTCTTTCTGACTGTTACGTTAAATGCTTGTTGAAAAATAAAATCCTGCCAACCAAGCACAAAATACTGTTGTGCTTGTTAATACAAATGTAAACACATATTGAATTTTGTGTCCCTCCCATGAACATGAGGCAATGCCTCAGTAATAATCGTATAAGTTAGAAGGAAAAGTTCAAATGGGTGGCATAGTGGTTCACAGTACTGGGTACCTGGGTTCAATTCTAGCCTTGGGTGAATACTAGAATTAGAATTCCTACGGTGTGGAAACAGGCCCTTCAGCCCAGCAAGTCTACACCAACCCTCTGAAGAGTAACCCAACTAGACCCATTCCCCTATTACTCTACATTTCCCCCTGACTAATGCAGCTAACTTACACTGCCCTGAACACTACAGGCAATTTAGCATGACCAATTCACCTAAGCTGCACATCTTTAGACTGTGGGAGGCATCCCACATAGATGCACGGAGAATGTGTGCAAACTCTACACAGGCAGTCACCCGAGGCTGGAATCAAACCCACGTCCCTGGTGCTGCAAGGCAGCAGTGTTAACCACTGAACCACCATGCCACCCCTCAGTCCAAAGATGTGCAGGCTAGGTAGATTAGCCATGAGAAATGCAGGATTGAGTAGGTGTGTTTGAGTTAGATGCTCTTTAGATGGTTGGTGCAGACCCAATGTGCAAAATGGTCTCTTCCTGCACTGTAGGGATTCCATGATTCCAAAATGAAACAGAATGTTTGCAGTTAGTCAGAAGTGGAATCTGGTACACACAAGACTTTAAGGATTCTTTGATTGATGACAAACACAAACAGAAATTGTTGGAGAAACTCAGCAAGTCTGGCAGCATCTATGGAGCGAGAAACAGTGTTTCTAGTCCAATGACTCCTTTTCAGAAATGAAGAAAAGTCACTGGACCCCAAATGCTTCCTCTGTTCCTCTGTCAATGGATGCTGCCAGATCTGCTGATCTTCTCCAGCGATTTCTGTTTGTTTTGGATCTCCAGCATCTACAGCTTTTTGTTTTGTTCCTGAGATTGATGTTGCATCACAGATCCTCTCTTCAATGTTCTTTGGGGTCTAGTTGGAAACATACTGCCACTCATTAGTTCTAGACAGAAAATAATTGAAACAAGTACAAAAGCAACTGAGAGTACTTTTAAAGAAGGTCAACCATTGGGTGTTCATGTCTGTGTCTGCTGCAGCCTCAGAAGTTCAAGTGCTAATGATCCCTGATAACCTATGCTCATGACCTTTTCATTCAAAGTATTTCCTTTGATATTATCATCGTGCTTCTCCCCCTTCTAAATATTTCAAAGAGCTTGAAGGTAGGATGATAACACTGTTGGTCTGGGAAAGAGTCTCAGCAAAGCAGGCCTATTGGAAAATCGGATTGCTAATGAAACCATTGCCCTGCTACTCTGGCAGGACTAAGTCTAGAAGATTTCACCTCATGATATTTGTGACGGAAGTTAGGTTTGCAACCCTTATGCACTGTGACGCAAATTTCCTTATTTCAAGGTCTCGATACAAATGCTTCACCTTTGTCATGCAACACTTATGGCTTAGGGTGCTGCTGACGTTGAATCTTATGCTGATTTTCAGTGATCTTCATTATAAAATAATAGGCTTGATATGATCAAATGAATAAATGCTTACAATTCCTCTAAAATAGGCTCTTAGCTCAACTCTGTTATTAGATGAGTCACTCTCTGAACATCAAGGGAGATGATGTTCTCAGTTCCTATTGCTGTTGAGTAACATTCATATTTTCTTTCCACCTGCAGCCAATATTTAATTCCAAATATTGGTCAGAGGAAAGCATTTCAAGCAGTCTGGGCACAGTGTCTCATGACTTACTCAGAAAATTACTTTTCAAAATATACTCGTAGATAACACCAAAAAAAAAATGAATGGAGCCAAACGTTTCAGAGCAAATGTTCGAGGGAATAAAGCAGGGCAAAGCATCTAATTGTTCTGTTTGCCATGACATCCAAAATACAGCCCCTCTAATTGAATTATATCATGCTGAAATATTCTTACAGAGTTCGGCAGGATAGATGCAGAAAGGATGTTTTCCCTAATTGAGGGTCAAGAATAGGGGGCAAAGGTTCAGAATAAAACATAGACTGTTATATGAGGTTCCTGTCAAGCTTAACATGATCGACTGGGGATTAGGATCTTCTGGTTCTACTCGAAGAGTCATGTTGTGTGAACAGTATGAAGTTTATTTCAATATTGCATCTATTTGTGTGGGGAGCGAAATCTGCTCTCCTTCCCTGAAGGAGGTTTACACCTGAAACGTTGACTTCCCCACCTCCTGACTCTGCCTGGCTTGCTGTGTTCTTCAGGCCTCCTGCTTGTTTACCTCCTTACCTAATGCAGCTTACAGGTACCTCCAGATCTACAGCAATGCAATTAACCTCAGGAAATGTGGAATGGAGAATAAGTGCCATTCGAGCCAATAACAACCACATCAAATTCAATTTCAAAAATAATTTGGGGAAATGTGAACAGAAATTTTGGAGGCACAAAGCATAATTTCCCAATCTTCCTTCCAACCACTGAATTGTTACATTGCTGGAGGATGTCCAGGTGAGACCACATCTGGAGTACTGTGAAGAGTTTTTGTCTCCTAACTTAAGAAAAAATGTTATTTCATTGGAGGCGGGTCAGGCAGGATTCAGGTGTATGATCCCCGGTATGGAGGAATTATCCTATGAACAGGTTGGGAGTCTACCGATTGGAACTTTAAAAAGTACAATGTGATCTCATTAAACATATTGGATTCTTAAGGAGCTTAGCAGAGCAAATGCTGAGAGGATGTTCTCCCTCATGGAGGAGTTTAAGACCAGAGGGCATAGTCTCAAAATTAAGGATCACCGATTTCAGACTGAGGTGAGGAGGTATTTCTTTTCTCAGAGGCTTATGGGTCTTTGGAACTCTTGCCACAGAGAGGTGCGTGGGCAGTGTCCCTTGTGTCTATTTAAGGCTGAGATAGTTGGATTCTTGATCAGTGTGAGAATCAAAGGTTATGGAGAAAGGGCAGGAAAGTGGATATGAGACATGTTGGATCAGCCATGATCCAGTTGAATGGCGCATCAGGCTTGAGGGTCTGAGCGACTTACATCTGATCTGATTTCTTATGCTCTTATTGTCTGACAGTTCAAGGTGAGTGGGAGTCAGTTCTAAGTCTCAATGAGATCTTCTGTTATCTTTGTCTATTGTGGCCCGCAGAGTCAATTTTAAGTTTGCTTTTGCTTCACAGAGATGAAGATCTTTAACCTGCAACAAAATAATGACATAGTCAGGATTTCAACCTGCACTCTTGATTAATGCAGTTGTCGATTGAAGGGATTTTGATTATCCACAAGTACTGGCCCTGTGCTCAGTTAGAAAAAGATCTGACTCCACCCACTGCAAGTGTGGTCACAGCCACTTTCCATTTGCGTTCACATTTTCAACGACTGAATGTGGAAGGCAATTCAGGTTACACTTGGCACAATGGACCTCAGACTTAGCCTTCTATCGAACTTCAATGAGCATTTCGTCCTGTCACTCCCTGAACAGCCCATCAGTACTGATCCTCCACATGTTCCCACTCACTGCCTCAATTACATCTGCAGTTCTCAACATTACCTCTGACACCTGGCCCTATACTTTAGTCTTAGGCAGAAGTGGGTACTGCAGATGCTGGAGATTAGAGACAAGATTAGAATGGTGCTGGAAAAGCATAACAGGTCAGACAGCATCTGAGGAGCAGGAAAATCAACGTTTCAGGTAGAAGCCCTTCATCAGGAATGAGGCCTGACCTGGTGTGCTTTTCCAGCACCACTCTAATCTCTACACTTTAGTCTTGCCTACTATTGTGCTGCACAGATCCCCTTTGAGGTTATGGAAATGTTGACATTCAATAACAACCTCCATGCCTCCACAAGCAGAATGCCATATCCTCGTACACAATCACCTGTATCTTTCATACAAGGGTGGCACAGTGAGCCAGTGGTTAGTACTGCTGCCTCACAGTGCCAGGACTCGGCTTCAATCCCAGCATCGGGCAACTGTCAGTGTGGAGTTTGCACATTGTCCCTGTGTCTGCGTGGGTTTCCTCCCACAATCCAAAGATGAGCAGTTTAGGTGAATTGGCTGTGCTAAATTGTCCACAGTGTTCAGTGATGCATAGCATGTGCAGGACTGATCATCCTGCACTTCCTGGACTGTAATGTTGCACATGCACCAATCATGTTTCCCCAAAGCAGTTGACTGGACTTCAAATGAACATTTGTTTGATACAACACATCCATCCTAGGACAAGCCAAACAGAGACACGCACAAGAATTCCTAGAAGCACGGCATTCCAACCGGAACGCTATCAACAAACACATCGACTTGGACCCCATTTACCAACCTCTGAGAAAGAGAACCAGAAATGACATCACTACAGCAGATGGCATCACCACAGGAACTGACATCACTACAGGAAATGACATCACCAACCCAAGGAAACCTAAACATATAAATAGATAGCGGATCACTAATGCTAGTGCTCCACTGGAGGCTCGCTGATGATGTTACCTAGTATGGTGATGAAACATCTGAAAATGAACCTTCGAGCTCAGCAAGCAAACTTATACCCAGAACCTCAACCTGAGCTACAAATCTTCTCAAAACTCACTAACACATGCAATGTATTTGGCATGTAGGCTGTTGGCACATGCTACAGGTGTGAGATGAACAGAACAGAGTGCTGTACTGCAGTATGTCCATCACTTTGACTTATCAGGTGGACAATCTTGACAATCTGAAAATGTGTTGCTGGAAAAGCGCAGCAGGTCAGGCAGCATCCAAGGAGCAGGAGAATCGACGTTTCAGGAAGAAGGGCTCATGCCCGAAACGTTGATTCTCCTGCTCCTTGGATGCTGCCTGACCTGCTGTGCTTTTCCAGCAACACATTTTCAGCTCTGATCTCTAGTCCTCACTTTCTCCTCCAATCTTGACAATCTATCAGTCTGAGCTAAGTTGCAAGGCAAAGCCGAAGTAGGATGAATCTTTAAACGCTGGCTGAGATGTCAAATCATCAAAAGGCAAGAGAAGATGAGGCAGGGATGCTATGATCATTAGAGTAGGTGCAAAGTGATGAGCACTAAGCGAGTGAATGAGTAGACCTTAGTCCATGACATGGGTACCTGTCCATACATATAGAATACCTTGGCAGCCACATTCCAGTGAAAGGTGTCCGTGCCAGTTAAATTGGCATCTTTACTATTATTATTTGGTCCTTGCTGTAAATAATTTACACAACTAGACATTTTTTATTCATTCATTCACAGGATGAGGGCATTGCTGGCTAGGCCAGCATTTATTGCCCATCCATAATTGCCCAGAAAGCAGTTAGGGGGAGTTGCATGTAGGCCAGACTAGGTAAGGATGGCAGATTTCCCCCTAAAGGGCACTAGTGATCCAGATGAGTTTTTCCTGACAATCAACAATGGATTCATGATAGTTATTAGACACTCATAGCTAATTTTAAACCAAGTCAGAAAAATATTTGTTGAACAAAGGTGTTAAGGGATATGGGTCAAAGGCAGATATATGTAGTTAAGCCACAGATCACCATGATCTCATTGAATGATAGAACAGGCTAGAGGGGCTGAATGGCCTACTCCTGTTTCTACATTCTGAGATAAGGTTTACAAGCTGTTATACTTATGAAAAATTAAAATCCAACCAAATGCAATCATCACATACTTCAGATTCATTTATAGAATCGATGGACACAGCATTGAGGAAGGCATTTAGTAGATTTGCCTTTATTGGTCAGTGCATTAACTATAGGAATTGGGATGTCATGTGGTGGCTGTACAGGACATTGAAATGCTGTGTTCAATTCTATGGAATGTTGTGTCTCATTCCTGATGAAGGGATTCTGCCCAAAACGTCGATATTCCTGCTCTTCGGATGCTGCCTGACCTGCTGTGCTTTTCCAGCACCACACTCTCAACTCTGATCTCCAGCATCTGCAGTCCTCACCTTTGACCCTGTGTTCAATTCTAGTCTCCCTGCTATAAGAAAGATGTTGTTAAACTTGAAAGAGTGCAGATTTACAAGGATGTTACCGGGGTCCGAGCATATGAGCTATAGGGAGGGGCTGAATAGGCTAGGGTATTTTCCTGGGAGCATCTGATGTTGAGGGGTGACTTGATAGAGGTTTATAAAATCATGAAGGGCATGGATAGGGTGAATAGCCAAGGTCTTATTCCTAGGGCAAGGGAGTCCAAAACTAGAGTGCACAGGCTAAGGGGAAAGATATAAAAGGGATCTAAGGGGTAACATTTTCACACAGAGGGTGATGTATGTATGGAATGAAATGCCAGAGAAAGTAGTAGAGGCTGGAACAATTACAATGCATAAAAGTTATCTGGATAGGTACAAGAAGGGTTTAAAGGAATACGGGCCAAATTCTGGCAAATGGGATTAGATTAGTTTAGGATATCTGGTCAGTATGAATGAGTTGGACTGAAGGGTCTGTTTCCATGCTGTACAACTTTATGACTCTCTGACTCTAATTAAAATTTGCCCTTCAATTTTAGTTATTAAAAATGAGGAGATATTAAAGAGTCAGGGAGATAGAAAAGTTTCTTTAGAGTACTAGGCAACTGACATACTGATTCATGATAATGCATTTGAGATTTTTAAAAACTGTACAACCAATGAACAGGAAAGAAAAAATATTCACAGGTCCTATCAGTTTTATAGAAGGATTGGTGAATGTTTGTTCAAGGAATATGGAAACTTAGCATGCTTAACAAGGAAACACATGGTTTCTTGGCCTTTATTGTAAGATGATTTGAGTATAAGAGTTAGGAATTTTTGTTGCAATTGCATAAGGCTTTGATCAAATCGGCTCAAGTATAATGTGTAGAGTTGATTTCTATTTTTTTGTGGAAATATACACTTACCTCTGCAGTGCCGTATTGGTTCACTAGATTAACTCCAGGGAAGAGTGTTTTTTGGTGAGAGAACAAGTTGGACATATACTCTATGAGCATGAAGAGAATCAGAAACAATCATATTCAAACATTGTGAAAGGGCTTGAAAAGGTAGAGACTGAGATCTTGATTTCCCAGTTAAAGAATAAAGGACAAGGGTGAACCATTTCAGGATGGGAAGGCCACGATTTTGGATGATGAGATGAAAAGAGCTTTCTTCATGTTGAGGGTTAATGCTGTTTGGAAGTTTCTTCCTCAGAGAATTATGGATGTTCTACTACAGCATAGTTTTAAGTTGAGATTGATAGATAGACATTTGTTCTCACAACAAAATCCGGGGACCTGGGAATTATCAACAAAGTGGAGTTGGGGCTGAAGATTAGCCATGATCCAATTGGTTGTTAACAGGCTCAAGGAGTTTTGTAGTCTATTCCTCACATTTCTAACATTCTTGTCCTAAATAGATTTGAAAAAGGAAGATTAAGATAACAATGAAGTGGAGTCCATCAAATATCTTCTCTGCCTTAAACAAAAAAAAGCAGGAAATTATATCTATAGAGTGCAATTATCCTAATCCATTATGAGTATCATATATCTTTATTCACTATAATGTGCAGGTGCTATTGAATACTTTAGGAGCAGGCTCTGACTTTTATTGAATTGTGCAATCCCTGATATTGTTAAAGTAACCCCTTTGGAATGTTTATTGAGTGTGCAGCTGTGAACTTATTCCCAGTTTATGGCATTGAGAGGAATTGCAACTGGTAAAAAGTCTGTTTACATCAGATACTCTGGTACTGCTCGTGCAGGATTAACACTGCCTTGTTCATACAATGTAATTGCTTTTTATCTTGAGCAACCATCTATCCTTTCTATTTCTGAGATAATAATTAAGTTGGTACACAAATGTTCAGCATAATATTGTACTGTAAAGCAAGCAGAATATTGTTCCTATGACCAAATCTGTTGCTTTATCAAATTTAGTAGAGATGAAACAATGTGTGGGGCTAACACAACTGCTCAACATAGGATCTCATGTTTGAAATTCTACTAAGTAAACATGCAACTTGCTAATTGGAGGTAGCAAGATTAGAATGGTAGATGATTATTTAAATGGGTAGGAAGAGAAGGAAGTTTCAAATGAGACCTGGGTGTCTTTGTGCACCTGTTGTTGAAAGTAATGAACAGGTGCAGCAGGCAGTAAGGAAGGCACACTGTCTGTTGGTCTTCATAGCAAGAGGGTTCAAGTATAGGAAGAAGAAGAATTTTTTGCTGCCATTTACAGGACATCGGTGAGGCCATATTTGGAATAGTGTGTTCAGGTCAAATTTGATGCAGAATGCAGGGATAAAGGCAGAATTCTTGGCAGTGTGGAGGAATCTCCACACAGTGTAGAAGGATCTTGGGGTCCCCGTCCATAGATCCTTCAAAGTTGCCACCCGATTTGATATGGTTGTTAAGAAGGCATATGGTGTGTTGACTTTCATTAGCAGGGGGATTGAGTTTAAGAGCAACGAGGGTATGTTGCAGCTCTATGGAATCCTGGTTTGATGACACTTGGAATATTTAGTTCAGTTATGGTCATCTCATTATAGGAAAGATGTGGAAGCCTCAGAGAGGGTGCAGAGGAGATTTACCAAGACGCTGCCTGGACTTGAGGGCATGGCTTATGAAGAAAAGTTGAGAGACCTAGGACTTTTCTCATTGGAGTGAAGAAGAATGAGAGGTGATTTGATAGAAGTGCACAAGATAATGAGAGGCATAGATAGAGTGGATAGCCAGAGACTTTTCTCCTATGGCAGATATATCTATCACAAGGGGGTATAATTTTATGGTAATTGGTGGAAGGTTTAGGGGAGATGTCAGAGGTAGGTTCTTTACACAGAATGAGGTGGGTGCATGGAATACACTGCCAGCAATGGTAGTAGAATCAGATACATTAGGGACATTTAATTGACACTTGGATAGGCACATGGAAGGGTATATAGGTTAGTTTGATCTTAGAGTAAGATAAAAGTTTGGCACAACATAAAGGGCTGAAGGGCCTGTGCTGTGCTGTACTGTTCTCTGTTCTATGTTCTAAATTGTGAACCACTTCTTCCCTTATATTTTATCATGTTCTCTCTCCTCTCCCCCACACCAGAGGGACTGTTTGTCCTTTCAAGCCTGGCAGGAGACACACCATTGTTCTGATATTCTCACATTCTGATCACTTAATCTGAACTATCAACATCTTTCCTTCACCAGCACCCTACACCCCACTACCATCACACACCTTCTTACCCCCACCCCCAACTATAGCTAAAATGCTGCCTACTCCACACTTCTTCATTTCGGTTCTGATGAAGAGTCATCTAGACTTGAAATGCTAACTTGCTTCCCCCCTTCCCCCCCATCCCACCCCACCCCACCCCACCCCCCCACCATGGATGCTGTCTGACCTGATCTCCAGCATTGGCTATTATCAAGGAGGTGCATAAATAGTTATTTCTCTGATTGGTAGATGTGACAAGTGCAGTCACCCAGGCATCATTGCTGTGCCCTCACTTTTAATAATTTACATCCATGACTTATATTTGGGGACAATGGTGTGGCAGGTAAAGTAACAGACACTAAGATAGGTAGCAAAGTAAGTTATGGAAGAAGACAAAAGGAAGTTACATGTGGATAAAGATAGGCTGAGTGAGTGGGCAATAGCTGATATTTGATACATAATGTGGGAAAATATGAAGCTGTTCACATTGATGAGAAGAATGAAAAAGCAGAATATTCCTTACACAGAGAGCAACAGAGGAATTCTGAGGTGCAGATGGATTACTTGTTCTAGTCTATGAATCACAAAATGTTAGTACACAGGTACAGCCCTTTAATTATGAAGGATAATTTTGGACTTTTCATTTGAAGTAGAATGTATATGTATTGGAGATGGTTCAGTAGAGGTTTACTGGATAGAAACCTGGAACAAATGGGTTATCTTATAGGGCACGTTTCTGCTGGCTGGACTCAATTCCATTGGAGTTTAGAATTGTAAGGGGAGACTCAATAAAAGTCTATATTATTCTGAATGATATTGACAAAGTAGATGTGGAAGCAATGTGGGTGAATCCAGAACAAGGGTGCACTATTTCTAATTGAGGTATCATTCTTTCAGGTCAGAGATGAGGAGTAAGGTTGTCTAACTTTGGAGGTCTCTGCCTCAGAGAGCTTTTGGAAGTGGAGTCATTGAATATTTTTAAAGCAAAGGTGAATAGGTTCTTGCGAACAGGAGAATCAGGAGTTATTGAGGCAAATGGGAATGTGGAAATTGAAACACAAAGAGACCAGGTCATGATCTTATTGAACGGCTGGATGGTTTACCACTGCAGCCATTTTATATGTTGATGTGAGATATTTGTGAACTGTTAAGAGCAAAGCTAAATTTTATGGTCCTTTCTTTCATCCAATCATCTGCTGGAAACCTCTTAGGTCTCTAAGTTGTAATGAAAAGTCAGATATTGGTTGATCCCTGAGCAGCTGAGTGTCCTGGATATTTTTGATTTTTACTGTGTTTTCTGGTACATTGATAGATGTTTTTAAAATGCACATATACAGTTTCCATGAGGCACTTGATGGAAATGTCTGCCATCCAATGTCCTGTTTGACAATGTTCCATTTTCTTGTGAATGTGACTTTCTATCGGGTCGATAATGACAAACAACCTGGTCGATTGCAGCAGATCATTCATCCTCTTGTGACACTGGAGTTTGATTCTCTTGTGGTACCTGCCATCTTGTTGTTATCATGGTTCATGCCAGCTTTGTCAAACAGGATGGTCTCCTGTTGCTGTTCTTCAGAATATAATTTCGCTCCCAGTTGGTCTGCTGGAGAATCTCTGGCTGAACCTTGGGGTCACTTTATGTCTCAACTCACAGATCTCGAAGGCTGGGTTGGGGTGACCAACACCAACTATTAGATAGTCCTGCCATTTAGTGGGTGAGGTGTTGTCCAGTTGCCCTTTAAATACTGTGCCTGGAAGTTCAAACCGGGAACACCTCAGCAGATGTGGGAACTTCTTCCCTGACTCCTCAATAAGATACAGTGCTGAAATAAAACTGAAATGCTTTGGATTCTGAAAGAGAAAAGAAAGTATTAAAGAAACTGAAAGTGTTTAACATCATCTGAGACAGGAAAACAAAGTTATTGTTTCAAGTCCTATTTGGCTCTTCTGCAGAACTGACAAGGAATTCTTTTATATGGTCCATATTTAAGGATACTCATCTTATAATTGATAAATTCTTCACTATTAAAAGTTGTTATCTCGTTATTATTATTTGTGAATGAAATCTCACTGCTGTACACCTTACAAACTCTATGAACTGTTAAGTTCAGGGAATTGGAAGATGCTGTGGGAATAGCCTTGCTGAGTTACTGGAGTTACAATGTAGGTCAGGTTAGATGGGTGGTAATTTCCTATCACTGAAAGAAATTAGTGAAATCATTGTGTTTTTTCATGACAATCCAGAATTTTTCATAGTTACCTTTTTCTGATGTTATCCCAGATTGATTCAATTCAATTTCAGATTCTGCTGCTACAGAATTTAAGGTCATGTGTGACATCCAGTTAGATGTCTCCAGCTCTAATCTGATAAGGTATCTTGAAGGGATATAGTAGCAGTTGACATATTGGGCACTTCAAAAGGAACAGTTGAGATTCCAATGTGTTAGCACTGATATCCTGCCTTAACTTAGTGGGAGACAGGCACACAAAATTCAAGAAAAATGCTTGAAAATATTCATTTTTGCCTTTTCATTTCAGCAGGATTAATTGTGAGGCCAATGTTAGAGCTGATATTAGAATTTAGAGTCATGACCTTTTTATTGACAATCACTGTCTGCTGTCAATCATCAATACACTTTCCTCTCTGCTAGCCTGTGCCATTATCATTCTTCTATTCAAGCCTTCCCAGATACAATCCCTCAATCTACTTCTAGGTTGTCTCTAATTAGAGTCACAGAGATGTATAGCATGGAAACAGACCCTTTGGTCCAACTCGTCCATGCCACCAGATATCCCAACCTAATCTAGTCCCACTTGCCAGCACTCGGCCCATATCCCTCCTAACCCTTCCTATTCATATGCCCATCCAGATGCCTTTTAAATGTTGCAATTGTACCAGCCTCCACCACTTCCTCTGGCAGGTCATTCCATACACATATCACCTGCTGTGTGAAAACGTTGACCCTTAGTTCTCTTTCCTCTCTCACCATAAACCTATGCACTCGAGTTCTGAACTCCCCCACCCCAGGGAAAATACTTTGTCTATTTATTCTATTTATGTCCTTTATGATTTTATAAACCTCTATAAGGTCACCCCTCAGCCTCTGATGCTCCAGGGAAAATAGCCTCAGCCTATTCAACCACTCCCGATAGCTCAAATCTTCCAACCATGGTAACATCATTGTAAATCTTTTCTGAACCCCCCTTTCAAGTCTCACAACATCCTTTGGATAGGCAGGAGACCAGAATTGCACGCAATATTCCAAAAGTGGCCCAACCAATGTCCTGTACTGCCGCAACATGTCCTCCCAACTCCTGTACTCAATACTCTGACCAATAAAGGAAAGCATACCAAACGCCTTCTTCACTACCCAACTAACGGTGACTCCACTTTCAAGCAGCTATGAGTCTGGACTCCAAGCTCTCTTTGTTCAGCAACACTTCCTAGGAACTTACCATTAAGTCTGTAAGTCCTGCTAAAATTTGCTTTCCCAAAATGCAACACCTCGCATTTATCTAAATTAAACTCCATCTGCCACTCCTCAGCCCTGATCAAGATCCTGTTGTAATCTAAGGTAACCCTCTTCGCTGTCCAATACACCTCCAATTTTGGTGTCATCTGCAAACTTACTAACCATACCTCCTATGTTCACATCCAAACCACTTTTATAAATGATGAAAAGCAGTAGACCCAGCACCGATTCTTGTGGCACTCCACTGGTCACAGGTCTACAGTCTGAAAAACAACCCTTCACTACCACCCTTTGTCTTCTACTTTCGAGCCAGTACTGTATCCAAATGGCTAGTTCTTCCTGTATTCCATGAGATCTAACCTTGCTAACCAGTCTCCCATAGGAATTCTTGTCAAACACCTTACTGAAGTCCATATAGATCAAGTCCACCACTCTGCCCTCATCAATCCTCTTCGTTATTTCTTCAAAAAACTCAGTCAAGTTCATGAGATATGATTTCCCACACATAAAGCCATGTTGACTATCCCTAATCAATCCTTGCCTTTCTAAATACATGTAAATCCTGTCCCTCAGGATTCACTCCAACAACTTGCCCACCATCAATGTCAGGCTCACCGGTCTATTGTTCCCTGACTTGTCCTTACCACCTTTCTTAAGTAGTGGTTCCACGTTAGCCAACCTTCATCTTCTAGCACCTCACCTCTGACTACTGATGATACAAATATCTCAGCAAAGGGCCCAGCAATCACTTCTCTAGCTTCCCACAGGGTTCTCAGGTACACCCAATCAGGTCCAGGGGATTTATCCACCGTTATGCATTTCAAGACATCCAGCATTTCCTCCTCTGGAATATGGACATTTTTCAAGATGCCATCTATTTCCCTCCATTCTATATCTTCCATGTCCTTCTCCACAGTAAACACTGATGCAAAATACTCATTTAGTATCACTCCTATCTCCTGCGGCTCCATACAAAGGCCACCTTGCTGATCTTTGAGGGGCCCCATTCTCTCCCTAGTTACCCTTTTGTCCTTAATGTATTTGTAAAAACCCTTTGGATTCTCCTTAACCTTATTTGCCAAAGATATCTCATGTCCCCTTTTTGCCGTCTTGATTTGCTTCTTAAGTATACTTCTATTGCCTTTATACTCTTCTAAGGATTCACTCGATCTATCCTGTCTATACCTGTCATATGCTGCCTTCTTTTTCTTAACCAAACCCTCAATTTCTATAGTTATCCATTGTTCCCTATACTTACCTTTCACCCCAACAGGGATACACTGTCTCTGAACTCTCGTTATCTCATTTCTAAAGGCTTCCCACTCTTCAGCCGTCCCTTTCCCTGCGACCATCTGCCCCCAAACACCTTTTGAAAGTCTTTGCCTATTACCGTCAAAATTAGCCTTCCTCCAATTTAGAACTTCACATTTTAGATCTTGTCTATCATTTTCCACAGTTATTTCCATTGTCGGAGCCATTCATTCTCAAGTGGCTATGAATCACACCTCTCTGAGCCATCAGAGTCTTTTCATTGTAACATATTCTGTTACTTTATGTAAGCCACCTCTCCTCATTGTTTCAGCATGGTACCTGTATTTTCGCAGTTGCTATTCAATATCCTAAATGCAGCCTTCTAGCCTGCTAAAATAGCAAGGAAAACTACAGCTATAGAAAATGATAGAGATAAATCACTGTCATGAAGTTCAATTAATTCATGGCTGTCAAAAACATTAGTCACTTTCTGCAACCGTGCCCGTATTACTGTTCAACAGTTATCAAGTCAATGGACACAATCAAAGCAAATGCTAATCTTAATGGAAATTCTGTCACATTAGGAAAATGTATTAGCCATTCTCACCCAGCCTTTTGGCTGATGTTTTTTCTTAACCCTACAATTCACATAAATGGCTCACCATAACTTCTTCATCCTGGACTTCAATTTCAGTTTGTAAGCAGAGGGATGGTGAGAATAATGCATTCTTAAAAGTGTTTTATTTCATAATTAAGCTACTTTTCTTTACAGTTTCCACCCATCTTTCAATGTTGAGACTGATTGGACAGTGAACTGGTTGCTTTAAGATTGCACATTACTTGGGAATCTCCCAGATTCTTCAGAAAACAATTTACAGATTAAGAGCTCAACAAATTCAATGAACTACAGCACGTGTGCTGACATCTTTACTGAAAAATGGGGAGGAAGCTAGGGAAAGTAGGGAAAATTTTCAGACTTAACCCTTAACATTAGAAAGAGTCCACACAAAATTTGCTTAATAGGGGAATGGATCTGGGTAGGTTATTCATCAGAGGGTCGGTGTGAACTTGTTGGGCCAAATGGCTTGTTCCTACACTATAGGGGTTCTATGATTCTATGATACATATTTTAAAAAATGCAACTTGTTAGATCAAAGGGAATATTGTTTTTGTGGATCAATTGAATAAATAATAATAATGGAGCCAAATCAAAATTGTTGTCACTTTGCTTTTGCGAATAATGTTATTGACTATCAATTTGGGAAGTGTGAATGAACAGAAACCAGAAAGCATCATTTACCTGTAATAACAAACTTTTCACAATGAGTACTCGGACTGGTAAAAAAATCAAATCTGTACTGTGAACAATACTAGGAAGGAGAGAACAAATTAAACAATTATCAAGAACTCAGTAATATTTAAAATGGATGCGTGCAGCTCATGGAAAATAAATCTAGTAATTGACATGAAAACTCAGATCCAAAATGCCACATAGCGGAGTGTAGATTACCCAGGCTACTTAGAAGTCATGCAACTTTATAGGAGATGCAGATAGACAAACACCTTAGCATTCACAGTTACTGATGGTAGTTAGACATGTTGATCAGGCTTTAGAACAAAAGCAGACAGACAGGAGGCTGGAAGAATACAGCAAGCCAGGCCGCATCAGGAGGTGGTGAAGTCAATGTTTCAGGTGTAACCCTTCTTCAGGACTGGGGATGGGTGTAGGGGGAGCTGCAGATAAAGAGGGTGGCGGTGGCAGGGTGGTGAGGTGAGAATAGATGAAGACAGGTAGAAGGTATGACCTGGTTGGTCAATCAGAGGAATGAATCCGATTGGTGGCAGGGAGGGGTGGAAGGGAGGGGGAGGGGCTGGGAAGTGTGTCGGGGGATGGTAGGGAAGTTATTTCAAATTAGAGAACTCAATGTTGAGTCCTCCGGGCTGTAGGCTGCCAAGTCAGAAGATGAGGTGTTGTTCCTCCAATTTATGGTTTGGTTCAGTGTGGCAATGGATCTTTTCCGGTTGCAGGGGAAGGTACGCGGGGATTTGGGAGGGTTAGTGGGGAGAGTGTTGCAAACCAAGGACTGTTGAAGGGAACAGTCCTTGCAGAAGGCAGAAAGGGTTGGGGAGGGAGAGACGTTCTTGGTGGTGAGACCTAGTTGGAGTTCCCCGAAGTGTTTAAGGATGATGCGTTGGATGAGGTGACTGGTGTGGTGATAGGTGAGGACAAGAGGGACTCTCTTTATTGCATTTGGGGAGGGTTTAAAGCAGTGGTTCAGGGAATAGAGGTGGTGCACTGGAGGGCCGTCTAGATAACAGAGACAGGAAAAGCCCATTGCTCGAAGTAGGTGGACATCTGGGATGCTTGGGAGTGGAATGAATCCTCGTCCTAGCAGATGCGGTGGAAGTGGAGATATTGGGAGAACAAGATGGAGTTCTTGCAGGATACTGGGTGGGAGGAGGTGTAACCATGTAGTTATGGAGTCTGTGGGTTTATAGTAAACATCCATCTGGAGATGGAGACGGAGAGGTCAAGAAAGGGGAGGGAGGTGTCCGAGATGGACCAAATGAATTTGTGGTTGGAGTGGAAGCTTTGTGTGAAGTTGATGAACTGCTTCAATTCAGCTTTGGGTGCAGTAGCTGGGGCCCATCCAGGTGCCCATGGCCACCTGCTGGATTTGGAGAAAATTGACGGACAAAATTGATGGGCCCTAGCTATGCAATCCTCTTTGTTGGCTATGTCGAACAGTCCCTCTTCAGTACTCACACAGGCACTGTGTCCCAACTGTTTCACCATTACATCAAAGACTGCATCGGTGCAGCATCCTGCACTCAGGCTGAACTGGAGCAATTCATCAACTTCACCTATAACTTTCACCTCGCCCTCAAATTCACTTGGTCCATCTTGGACATCTCCCTTCCCTTTCTTGACCTCACCATTTCCATCTCCAGCAACAGTCTCCAGACGGACGTTTACTATAAACCCACAGACTCTCATAACTATCTGGACTATACCTCCTCCCACCCAGTATCCTGCAAGGACTCCATCCCATTTTCCCAATTCCTCCGCGTCTGCCACATCTGCTCAGATGAGGATTCATTCCATTTGAAAATCCGTGCTTGCTATTACCAATAAGATGTTTTAAAATTAAATTACCCACTTATCGCATCCTTTATAACAGATTTTTAATGGTATAGCCCTGGGTAGTGTTGTTGAACAGACCGACCTAGGAGTTCAGGTACATAGCTCTTTGAAAGTTGCATCATAGGTAGACAGGTTGGTTAAGAAGGCATTTTGCATGCTTGCCTTCATTACTTAGACCATTGAATATAGGAGTTGGGACATCATGTTGAGGTTATACAGGACATCTTTGAGACTACTTTTGAGTACTGTGTGCAGTTATGGTCTCCCTGCTGCAGGAAGGATGTTATTAAATTGGAGAGTGTTGAGAAAGGGTTTACTAGGGTGTTGCTGGAGTGGAGGGTTTGAGTTATAAGGATAGGCTGGGATTGTTTTCACTGGAGCGCAAGAGGTTGAGGGGTGACCTTACAGAGGTTTATAAAATCATGAGAGGTATAGATAAGGTGAAAAGGAAAAGACTGTTCCTCAGGGTAGGGAGTTCAAAACTAGGGGGCATATATTTTTTAAGGTGAGATGGAAAAGATTTAAAAGGGACCTGATGAGTAATTTTGTTTTCTACTCAGAGGGTGGTTCATATGTGGAATGAGCTGCCAGATGAAGTGGTAGATGCAGATACAGTTACAACACTCAAAAGATATTAGGACAGGTACATCAATAAGAAAGGCTTAGAGGGATATGGGCCAACTCAGGTAAATGGGACCAGTTCAGTTTGCGTAACTTGGTCGGTGTGGATGAGTTGGACTGAAGGATCCACTTCTGTGTTGTATGACTTTGTGACCCTCTGAGATACTCACATTTCCTTGAATACTGGTTTAAGGCTAACAGTCTGTCATTTGCTATTTTCTCCCTTGTTCCACTCTTAAGTAGAGTGGTGGGGTTGGGGAGGGTGATGCATTTGTAATCTTTCAATCTACAGAAATCATTCCCGAATCTTTGTAACTTTTGAAGATGATTACCAATTTATCGATTCTCGATATCGCTATCTTGTTCAATACTCTGGGATGTAGACTATCAGGTCTTATCAACTTTGTCCCTTTCATCACCTTATACATACATTGAATCCCTATAGATTGAAAACAGGCCATTCAGCCCAACACGTCCACACCAACACTCCAAAGAGTAAACCATCCAGACCCATTCCCCTACCCTATTACTCTACATTTCCCCTGACTAATGCCCTTACACATCCCTGAACATTATGGGCAATTTAGCACATCCATTCACTTAATCTGCACATCTTTGGACTGTGGGAGGAAACCAGAGCAACCAAAAGAAACCCACGCAGACACAGGGAGAATGTGCAAACTCCACACAGACTTTTTTTTATTTCAAAAATATACTTTATTCATAAAATACTTTGATGGTCTGTACAGTTGGACATGTCATACATATGTAAACATTCCATTTGTTTGCATACTGAAACACAGTAATCATTCCTATTTACAGGTCTGTACGATTACATTTTTAGCTGAGGCGTCAGCAGAGCCCAAATGACTGAGTGGGCCCCCTGTTCTTCTTTAGGCAGGCAGACGTTACGCGGTGATCTTTCCCCACCGCGCCTTGGCGGCAGCTGCCCCAAGCTTCAGCGCGTCCCTCAGCATGTAGTCCTGGACCTTGGAATGTGCCAGTCTGCAACACTTAGTCAAGGTCAACTCCTACAGCTGGAAGATCAACAGGTTTCGGACTGCCCAGAGAGCATCCTTCACCGAGTTGGTGATCCTCCAGGCACAGTTGATGTTCGTCTTGGTGTGCGTCCCGGGGAACAGGCCATAGAGCACGGAGTCCCGCGTCACGGCGCTGCTCGGGACGAACCTCGACAAACACCACTGCATTCCTCTCCAGACTTCTTCTGCGTAGGCACATTCCAGAAGGAGGTGTGTGACGGTCTCGTCCCCCCCCGCAGCCGCTTCGAGGGCAGTGTGCGGTGTGGCAGAGAGTCCGGGCATGCATAAAGGATCTCACAGGCAAAGCCCTTCTCACCACTAGCCAAGCCATGTCTTGGTGCTTGTTGGAAAGTTCTGGTGATGAGGCATTCTGCCAAATGGCTTTGACAGTCTGCTCAGGGAACCGCTCGATAGGATCCGCCCTCTCCTTTTCCTGAAGGATCTCAAGGACACTACGTGCTGACCACTTCCTGATGGACTTGTGGTCAAAAGTGTTTTTCTTCATAAACTTCTCCACAAAGGACAGGTGATACGGAATGGTCCAACTACTCGGAGCATTCCGCGGCAGCGAGGCCAGGCCCATCCTTCGCAACACCGGGGACAGATAGAACCTCAGTACGTAGTGACACTTGGTGTTTGCGTACCGGGGGTCCATGCACAGCTTGGTGTAGCCACACACAAAGGTGACCATCAGGGTGAGGGTGGCATTGGGTATATTTTTTCCCCCGTTGCCCAGATCTTTGTACAGCGAGTCCCTTCGGACCCGGTCCATCTTTGACCTCCATATAAACTGGAAGATGGCCCGGGTGACTGCAGCGTCACAGGTTCTGGGAATAGGCCAGACCTGTGCCACGTATAATAGCAATGACAGTACCTCACACCTGATGACCAGGTTTTTTCCTGCGATGGAGAGCGACCGTAGCTTCCATCTGCCCAGTTTCTGCCTCACTTTGCTGATACGCTCCTCCCAAGACTTGGCACACGCCCCAGCCCTCCCAAACCAAATACCCAGCACCTTCAGGTGGTCGGTCCTGACGGTGAAGGGGATCGAGGATTGGTCGGCCCAGTCCCCGAAGAGCATGGCCTCGCTCTTGCCTCGGTTTATCTTGGCCCCCAAGGAGCAATAGAAGTATATAAAATTATTAGAGGCATGGATAGGATGGATGGTCGGAATGTTTTTCCTCAGTGGTGACAGTGGGAAAGTTTAAGGAAGTATTGTATGGAAAGGTTTTTTACACAGAGGATGGTCTGTGCCTTGACTGCATTGCAAGGTGAGGTTCTCTAGCCAAGTTTAAAAGAATAGAGGGATATGGATCATGAGAAGGCAGATGGGATTAGTTTAGAATAGCGTCATGGTCGACACAGACATGATAGGCCGAAGGGCCTGTTCCTGTGCTGCACTGTTCTGTGTTCTGTCTAATACATTTTGCAATGGAGAAAATGATTAAGGAGAAAATAAATGAGCAGGGAATGGTTGAGGCAGCGCGCATTGCATTATTTTTAACGGTGAGTGAAAATAACTTTTGAAGGATGGTATGTAAAGACAGTGGGGCAGTGAAATGATTTTAGAATTACACTTGTAAAGACTTAAACAGAAGAATACAGGAATTAAGAGCAGAAGTAGGCAATTCAGTCCCTCAAGTCTGCTTTACTATTTGATACGATCATGACTGATCTCATTTCAGTCTCGAGTTGGCATTGAGAGCACTCCAATCAACAATGCATGGAATGTTCTAGGCAGTATGTTATATAGTCCCACATTTCTATCTATTGTTGTCAAGATCCATAGGAATCTGGAGCTGAATGCTGCAGTGCGCACATATTCTACTTAAATAGACTCTATTTACCATTTGTTGAGTAAATGAACACATTTTGTTTTGCCTTCAGTTCTCTGGTGAGGCAATCATGTAAGTGCTCTGTTCATTTTTTCACATATATAGGACAGTAATGGAGTTTCAGTAAAAGCTTTTGACATCTGTTGTATGTTTCTCTGGATGCAAACTGCAAATGCACTATTATCTACAAATTCTTTCACAGAAGATTTCTAATCTATGTATTTAACTGAATGCTTTTGATATTAAATGTTGATTGTTGTGTAACCAAATTTCATGACCACAGTATGTGAATTCTTGTACCAAATATCTAAATGGAAATACGTGTCAGTGGTCATAAACCATCCTTTTTTGTATTAGATGTGCTCTGAATCCCAGAGTTAAAGCAATACATGGTTTTTCACATGAGATGCTTTTTGAAAAGCACAGAGCAATTCATCAGGAAAATAGGTAATATATTAGTCTTGGTGCAGGTGGGAGAAAGGTGGCTAGGTCTCCTGTTGGGTGAGGTGGAAGTACAGAAGCCATAAAGGACTATTAGCCTGGAGCAATTGGGTAGGTGAAAACAAGGAAGGGAAGATGTGCATGTGAAAGCCTTGGTGGGAGGTGGGTGCAAGAACAGAGATAGAATGAGTGTGATGTTGATAAGAGAAAATTATAGCATTTATCATGATGGAGGGGTGTAGGTTATTGACTCTGTTTCTAAATGCTGGGTGTTTCTGTAGATGGTTGAGACTAACCCAGGTGTCAATCTCAGACCAGATTGGCAGGGTGTGGTGGTACGCTATCCTCTACCAATTCTGAGGAAAGAAGACAGCCCTCCTCCACACTACCTGGTCTGCCTGGATCTCCAAGTCCCTGTCGAGAAAGTCTAATCTTCTCCTATTCTTCCATGTCTGGGACAAATGTCATGCATGACGGCTCTGAGCAATTGACTGAGTGTAGAATGGCCTTTTTTAAATAGGGTGCTGGCATCAGGAATCCTGGCATGTCCCAACAAAGCAAAAGGTAGTGGATACCCTTTGGGATGTGGTTCACAGTGAACAAGGTAAGTTTGGGACAATAGAGCAAGAAAATCCAGTTGGCCTTGTGGAGAAAAACCATGCATGAAAAATCAGCAAAAATGGTACTTTGATGATTTCTGGTCAGGTTCAGTCCAGTGTCTTTCAGTATTTCTGCAATTCATGGCCTCAGCAACTGCACAGCAACTAGGGCGTCCTGTGGAATGACTGCATATCATCTTTTAAAAATTATGTGATAGACCCACCCCACCTACCCCCCTCCACCCCACCCATCCCCAAGGTGCTCTGATCCTTTTGAGACACTCATTTTGAATTTAGTTGTGTTTAATGCTGTGAATTCACTTCAAAGTTCAGACACACCAACACACTGATGCCTTTTTAGTATGCCAGACAGTTTGGGACTGTAGAGTTACACTGCTGACTGTGTCTTGCAATCAGAAGGAAACTGTGTACTTTTGTATTTACTTGCATGGGTTAAGGTATATATAAAGTGTACATTGGTTTAGGGTTTTGGACTTGATGAATTGTTTCACAAACCAGTGCAGACAATGATGTGTCAAATGACATTTTTCTGCACTGTAACAATTCTGTGATTGTGTGGTCTGTGCCTCAATACCTTTTAGATACCTGTGCAATAAAACCCTTTATACTGTTGCCTCACAAATATCTGTTGATCGTAATCTTGAAAATTATAATTATCTACTGATGACTTAGGAAACGTGTTCCAGTTGTCCACTACTCTTTGCTTTAAAAATGCTACCCAATTTCACTTCTAAATGACTGAGCTCTTCATATAGGTTTGTGTTCTTTTGATCTAGAATCCCCAGGGGGACGTTTCTTCTCAGGAAATCTCTCCAAACCTATTCTCATTCTCACCCTTTGAATCTCATGGGAAGACAACACAATTTTATATGATCTTTCTTTGCTAATCTTGGCATGATTCTAATGAGCATTCATTAAAAACTTTGAAGGCCATTATTACCTTCCTTAGATATGCTCCACCAAAAAAAATGGTACCTGTTCAATTACAGGATACAAGGCTTTTTCTTAATCCCTTGTTCTGCTAATTCTAAGCTATAATGGGGCCAGTTAGCTCAATTGGCTGGATGGATACCAAAAGTATATGTTCAATTCCTACACTGGTTGAAGTTACTTGAAACAACCTGCTTCTCAACCTTTCCCTTTGCCTGAGGTGTGAACTTGAAGCTAAGCCACTGTCAGTTGTCTCTCTATCACAAGAACCAGCCCTACACTCTGGTAAGACTATGGAGACTTTACTTTTATAGGCTGTTCTAATTCAGTGCCATTATATTCTTTATCTTCCAATACTTCCGATTCAAAGTTCTTGTTCGGATCTGCTACTCCCCTCCATTGCCTTGGTCCACTCCAATTTGTAATCTTCTTCCAGCCTTGCATGTCTTCTCATATCATCCAGTTGTCTATCACTTAGTGTGCTTTGAACCCCTATACTTTCCACTCTACTGTTCGATTAGATTAGATTAGATTCCCTACAGTGTGGAAACACGTCCTTTGGCCCAACAAGTCCACACCGACCCTCCAAAGTCTAACCCACCCAGACTCATTCCCCTACTCCCTACTAATGCACGTACACTATGGGCAATTTAGCATGGCCAATTCTTCTGACCTGCACATCTTTGGACTGTTAGAGGAAACCGGAGCACCCTGAGGAAACCCACACAGACACGGGGAGAATGTGCAAACTCCAAACAGACAGTTGCCTGAGGCTGGAATTGAACCTGAGTCCCTGAGATGTTAGCCATGCTCGCCCCCCACCACTGAAATTCTCTCCAGTTAATGGAGCTCACCAACTGTATGAAATTAGTAATCAGCTGCATAAATGGAAATAGCAAAAAAAGTCGCTATTTAATTTGCTTTGGAAGTGCTGGTGTTGGACTGGGGTGTACAAAGTTAAAAATCACACAACACCAGGCTATAGTCCAACAGGTTTATTTGGAAGCATTAGCTTTTGGAGCGCTGCTCCTTACCACCTGATGAAGGAGCAGTGCTCCGGGAGCTAGTGCTACCAATTAAACTTGTTGGACTATAACCTGGTGTTGTGTGATTTTTAGCCATTTAATTTGGCTATTGCAAAAGGAAAACTCTTAATGTTCCACATCTAGATGCAATCTCTATTCTTTTGCAGTTGGAGAAACACAGCAGCAAGATTGCAGCACACAACAAATAATGAAATTTCCTTTTTGAATTAATGATGTTAATAACGGTCAATAAATTATTCATTATTTGGGTAGTGGAATCACAATATAATTGGTATTATTGGTTGACTTGCTAAATGGAGCTTCCTCTACACAAATAATTGATAGCCTATTAAATACAATTGTACATATTAATACAAAAAAATCTGCTGACACTCAAAGGTGGAAAGATTTTACAGTTTGATTACGACAGTCCCATTCATCAGTTCGGGTTGATTCTTATTTATATTCCTTTTCTCTTTTCAGATTTATAATATGGCTGGTAGCAATTTGTTACATTTCACTTTCAACCAGAAGCACCAAAAACCAAAGCTTTTTTTTGTAATCTCTCTCTTAGTATAACTTTTGATATTTCATAGGGCAGCACTATACTCGATTTATCATATAACCTTCTGAATTAACACCACAGAGGCCGGTAGCCTGTCACCAAGTCAGCTTTTATTTACATGTGGGAAGTCCTTGATACTGATTGAGCTCCATCAGAGCCAGCTCTAGGAGTGAATAGAACCTCTGACACTCCTGTTTACATCTATCAGCAGGGATCCCTGATTGGACCAGATTAACAGTCACAATCAGGGAACTCACATTCTACTCATAATCACTACACTCTGAACCTGAAGACATAGGCTGGTTCTTTCCTTTTATAGCTCTTCCTGCATCGGGTCAGCTTCCTCCAACTCTGCCTCTGATATGGGTTCCATACAATACTCAGTAACTCGCCTCTTATGCCCGGAGTGTCTTGAAGAAATTCATTCTTCTCTTCAGGTGGAAGATGCATTAAAATGGCACCATCCACTGTTAAATTTCAGATTTCGGGGTATAATCAATGCTTGATGGAAAGGGAGAACCCATGGGTTCCAGAGCAGTCGGAAAGGCAGTTGGTGAGCTGGACAAGTTTTGCTCCAGTACCTTTTGCGAGTTTACAGCTTTCATATGGTCCATGTGCATGCCCAGGACCGTCACACCTACACAAACTTTAAACCCCAGTGGATCTGACCTTGCATTGACCATGCTTCTTACCCATGCAGTACCATTCCTGTGGTTCCTACACCAATCTTCATACTTTGAAGTTAACTGTCTCTCTCATTTAGCAGTCTTGGTTTCAACATTGGCATTCCTGATACTGTTTCACCCTCCTCCCCAGGTCCAGGAAGATCAGCTTTAACCTGGTACAGAGCTTTCTCCCCATTAGCAACTCTGCTAGGGCTATCCCTGATAGTTCCATGACGGTGGTCCTATAATCAAACAGGAACCTGGATGATTTGGTGTCTGGTGAAGCTGTTTTTTTGAGCCTGCCTTCAAAGTTTGGACTGTTCTTTCTGCCAGACCATTGAATGATGAATGATATGGAGCTGTCCTGATATGATGATACCATTCAACTTTATGAAATACTCAACTTCCCTGCTGGTAAATGATAGTCTGTAATCTGTGACCAATACTTCCAGGAGACTGTGTATTGCAAAACATGTGCACACTTTCTTCTATCATCATCCTGTTTTTGATGAATGAACTCTATGCACATCCAGCCACTTTGAGTGGATGACCACAATGAATAAGAACATAGAGCCCATGAAAGGGCTGACATAGTCAACATGTAATCAAGTCCAGGGTTTCCCTGGCCATTCCCATAAATGTTATAGAATACTGGTGGTAATGTTGTCCCTGTTGGCACTCTGGGCACTGTCCCACCAGGGCAGCTCAGTCTGCATCTAATCTTGTCCACCAGACATAGCTTCTCACCAACATCTTCATTTTGGAAACCCCTGGATGACCCTAATGGAGTTCAGCCTGTGTCTGGCGGTGACCTTTGCCCAGGACAATCACTCTTGCTCCCTATAATAATATACTGTCTTTGACTGTGATCTGGTCTCTCCAGGTCCAATAAGGTTGTGATGGCCCTTTGGTTGCCCCCATCACCAGGAGATATTTCAGTTTGGCCAGGACTGGATCTTTCCGTGTCCACAGTCTGATATTGTCAGCTGCGTCTGGAAAACCTAAATCCATTACAGGCTACCACCGGTAGTGTATCTGCCAGTGGGAGGCAGCTCGATGCATCTGCATTTGCTACTTGACCTCCCGGACTGTATTCCAACTTGTAATTATAAGCACTTAGTATTCAAGCACCGCCATTTTTGGTCTGAGGTTAATGGTGACACTGCCTTGTTCTCTTTAAGTTGACCTAGTAGGGATTTGTGGTCCATTATTATTACAAATTTAAATCCGTAAAGGTCCTGACTCCAGGGCCTATCTTTTCTGAGTGTATTTATGCTCTGCATTAGCCAAAATCCTGGCTACATATGCTGTTGGGTGTTCCTTTCCATTGGGCTACCTATGACTTAATACTACCCCAGTGCCATACAGGGAGGCAGATCTCACTTGGGATTATAATGTGTCAACACCTTAGAGGATAATAACTGCTTCTTCACTTCCCTGGAAGCAAAGGCTTCTATCATCATCCTGTTTTTGATGAATGAACTCTATGCACATCCAGCCACTTTTGTGACACTTTTGTGACAGTTGATGCAAAGGTGCTAGGATGGAGGCTAGATTACGTATGAACTTTCTGTAATAGCTCACCAGCCCAAGAAAATGCCTAAGCTCCAGTACAGACATGGGAGTCAGGGTACCTTTGCTCACCATCACATTATCTTCCAATGGATGTAACCTGGTCTTGTTGAACCTGTAGTCCAAATACATCACTTGGAGCGCCTGCAGCACATATTTTTGTCTTCAAAGGTGTATACCACCTGGAAGAAATGCTGAAGGATTATGTCCAAATTCCTTATTGGTATTCTCTGTTATGCGCTAATAATAAATGATGACCTGGGGTATACCTTGTAAAGTGTTTTCCATCGTCCACTGAAAAATTGCACAGGTTGACAATACCCCAAGTGGCTGTCACTTTTGTACAAACCCTTATGGGTATTAATTATATTCTACTTCTGGGAATTCTCATCCAATTGCAATTGTTAAGTACTTTCCTGGCTCATGTCTAGCTTCATAAAGGACAGCACCCACCATCCCTCTCTTCCAACTCGGTGCATAAATCCTCCATGTGAGGTATTGGATTTTTATCATTTGTTTACCATTTGTTTAAAATCCCCAAGAAGGCGAACCGACCATTCAGACTTCCCATTCAGAGTTGCCCATTCCACAAACTGGATAGGTTTGATGATTCCTTTGCTTTCTAGCCTTCTATTTCTGCCTCTACTCATGCCTGTAAGGTAAATGGCACTGAGTGGGCCTTGCAGATCATGAAACTTTCCTGGTCAATATGCAAATTGGCCTTGGCTCCTTTGATAGTATTCAGAGCTTCCTGAATATCCTCCAGGTATTTAATTAGGATTTCACTCAAGTAGCCATTTTCTAAACAAAAAAATTGAGCTCAACAAAATGAATCTTTCTCAACCAATTTCCCCCCATCAAGCTTGCGCCCAAGCTTTTTACTCTACTGAACCAGCTGCTTCCCACGAGAGACTGGGAACAGAAGTTGTACCCTTAATCTGTAAAAGTTCCCCAGTGTAGGTTCTCAGTCTAGCAGAGGTCTTATGCAAACTTAAGGATGGTAGTCTAGAGTGAATTTTGTTAAAGGCTGTTTCTGCATTCGCTAAAGTAGCCACACAGTTGTTGACCTCCATTAGAACTGGGTGACCATTTAACCAGACCTTCATTTTGATTGATTCTGATTTAGACGTTGCTAAGCAATTTAACTGTTTGAAACCAGATGTAGGTGGATTTTCCATGGTGTCCACTCTTCTGGATACCAACCTATGATTTCTGTAACTCAGTTTAGGTCAAGTGCTGTATCGAGTCCGCATTCCGGCAGTAACTACAGTAGCTTGCTGGCCCAGATCCTAAAGATGGTTTTAAATATTTTGCTGAGGCTTGGCTTGATTTTGTGTTTTTACTATGGGCTGACCCAGAGTCTCTCTATTCAAGATATATCCAGAGTGAGGTTATGCAATTGCCTTCACTCAAGTGGTATTCCCCACGCTCAGTTTGACTGGCGAGGGTATCCACTTTTATTGGAATACCCTGTAACCCATGTGCTCCACTTGCTGCATTGTCCAACAATAAAGCTAGTTGCAGTTCCTGTTTGAAGTCCAGTTACAGATATTCCATGATATACCTGCCTCAGTTGGTAGGCGCTTTTACATGTTTACACCACTAATCCCAAATACCTCTCACTGTTTCATTAAGGGTTGAACAAAAGTCACATGCCTCTGCCAGTTGTGTAAATCTAGTCAAAAATCCAGATATGGATTCCCTTCCTTCTAAATTATGAATAAAACTGATAGCAAATCAAAAGTAAAGGAGGCTTGGGATTGCAATATTCCCTGACTAAATCTGCCAACTCCTGAAAGGTTTTAGTGTCTGCTGCCTCAGGGAATGTTAGGCTCTTAATAACCGAAAAAGCTGCTGGTCCACAAGCTGTCAGGAGAATTACTCATTGCTTTTTATCTGTCCCAATGTCATTTACCCTCGCAAAAAGTAGTACATTCTTTCCACGTACTGGGCTAAGTCTTAGGTGGGAGGATCGAAAGAGTCAAGCTTCCCGAATAACAGAATGATGTCAGAAATGCTTACCCCAGCTCAAAGACAATTGTTACGAGTGAAGTTCTTCAGGAGTATACTTTCCTCTACTTGCCACTGAAATAACTCCACAGAGGTCGGTATCCCATTACCAGGTCATCCTTTTTGAACGCATGGAAAGTCCTTGACACTGATCCAGCTTTCCTGTTTATATCTGTCAGCCAGGACTCCTGATTGGACCAGATTAACAGCCCCAATCAGGGAACTCATATTCTATGAGGTCCACTTGGCTGACCTCATTACAATCCCTACATCTTCTTCCATCTACCAAACTGGTTTAACTGCAGAATAATAAGAACTGCAAAGGCCCTGAGCAGTATGTCATTGTATGCAGTACTTATTAAAAATTAAATATGTGAAAGAACTGTATAGATGAAAGTATTTGTCTAATAATTGGTGCTACCTCATTCACCTCTACTTGTCTGTTTCTGTTTTCCATTCCACTATCCTGCATTTTGGATCCTGCCCTTTCTCTCCAGTTTCTCAATGATAATAAATTTGTCCAGATTTGCCTTACGATCTAATTTATTTCCCATTAGCCTTAACACTTTTTCATGATATTAAGAAAATGTGGTCTATTGGGAGGTAAAAATATTGAGCTTCCAGCTACTTAAAGCTACTTTAAATGTGTGCTGGTAAATGATTTGGAACTGCACGCTGACATGAGTTAAAAGTTGGTTTGTTATTGTCAGTTCCAGCAAAGGTATATTAATCCTTTATAATATAATTAGAATTACAAGGCTATGCTGTGAAATAGTGAACATTCATTGCAGTGCATAAGACCAGGAGTATACCACTGGGAAATGATTTTGTGCTGCAACCAATGGCCCTTGTACAAAGTCTATTTACTTTATCCTAACCTCTCATTTATCAACGGGGCCTCTCAATGTAGCATTATGGCATCACTGATACTCGATTCCTCCACGTCTGGAGATTCCTCTTAAATGATTAACTTTCTCTGCACAGTTGCTCAACCCTGTCAATCTGGCTGTATCATATTAAACAATCATTAGGAGTATCTATGTGCCTATATATTCTTGGCTTTTTGACTGCTCCTGTACGTATCTTATTAATTTGAGAAGCTTTCTTTTCATCCTTGATCTTTCATTTTAGTAAACATATACAATACCTCATTTTCTCTAACTGAACCAAGATAAATTAAATTTAGCTTCTGCATTCCCGCAATTATTTTTTGTAATGATGATTAGTGATAGCATGAATTTAGCTGAATTTTTATAGCATGCATTCAGCTATACCGAATTGGTTAGGGAGAAGGCAATATCAGAAGCACAAAGTTTCTGCACTTTTACAGCAATGTTGTCATGGCCCATCGTCTTTGTAGTATCAAGTGCCATCATGGAATATCTATAATGAATCAAATCATAAATCAGATATGAGCTGAAGGAGGTAATGTTAGAGATGTACAGAACTTTGGTTAGGCCACAGCTAGGGTACTGTGTGCAGTTCTGATCACTACACTACAGGAAAGATGTGATTGCACAGAAGTGGGGATGGAGGAAATTCATCAGGATGTTGCCTGGGATAGATAACTTTAGCTATGAAGAAGGTGGAATAAGCTTTGTTGGTTTTCTTTAGAGCAGAGAAGGCTGAGAGGGACCTGGTGGGCGGCACGGTGGCACAGTGGTTAGCACTCTTGCCTCACAGCGCCAGAGACTCGGGTTCAATTCCCGCCTCAGGCGACTGACTGTGTGGAGTTTGCACATTCTCCCCGTGTCTGTGTGGGTTTCCTCCGGGTGCTCCGGTCTCCTCCCACAGTCCAAAGGTATGCAGGTCAGGTGAATTGGCCATGCTAAATTGCCCGTAGTGTTAGGTAAGGGGTGGATGTGTAGGCGTATGTGTGGGTTGTGCTTCGGCGGGGCGATGTGGACTTGTTGGACCGAAGGGCCTGTTTCCACACTGTAAGTAATCTAACCTAATCTGATTGAAGTATATACGATGATGAGGGGCATGGGCATTGTAGATAGGAAGCAACTAGGTTTAATGTTTAGTCTCTAGACTATTATTCCAGGGACTCAGGTATTGGAAACCCACTATGACAAATGTTGGAAGTTATATATTTTTTAAAAAATGGCATTAAGAGTGTAATAGTGGCCATGAATTTATTGTCGATTGTTGGAAAAAAATAACATCTAGGTCAGTAATGAACTTTAGGGAAGAAAACTGTCATCCTTGCCTGGTCTTGCCCTACATGTGACTCCAGGCATAACATCAAAATGGTTGACTCTAAGTACCCTCTTGGCAATTAGGGGTGGGCAGATAATGTTGACTGAGGCAGCAATGCCCACATCGTGTGTATATGAATGTATATTAAAAAAAGCTGTTCCCTTTGATAGTATTGGTCAGTAATAAAGATCATAATTAAAGGTGAAGGACAGGAGGTTTGGAGGGAATTTGAAGAGAAGTCTTTTCACCTAGAGAGTGTTTGGAATCTGGAATGCGTCAGCTGGGATGAATAAAGGCAGGTAACCTTCTAACTTTTAAAATGTACATGGAAGAGCCGTTGAAATGTCATGAAATTTAAGGCTATAGGCCATGTGCAGGAAAGTGGGATTAGATAGGTCTACATGGACTCAATGGAGCCAAGGGTCTCTGCATGGAAGTAAAGACTTCATGACTCTATGGTATAGAAATTTTGAAAAAAATGTACAAAAAAGATGTATAAGGATGATGCCAGAATTGCAGGTTAAGACTTCCATAAAAAATTGAAGAGGCTGGATTCCATTCTTCCACAAAGATGTGACTGAGAATCCACAAAATATGAGGAGCAGATGCAAGGAGGATGTTTCTATTGGAGGTGGGAGTTCATAACTAGTCAGTATAAAGTTATTAATAATTCATTCAGGAATCACTAATAAGAGTGTGGGATTTCCTACCAAGCAATGTCATTGAGCCAAATAGTATCGATGCATTTATATGGAAACCAGATAATTGTAAATTGGAGAAATAAACAAGCAGTTTGATAAGGTGAGATACAATAAATTGGGTGGAGTTAATGTAAACTGAACTCACATGAAGCCCGAATAGTGATATAGATCTATCCAGCTAGGTAGCTTGTTTCTGTCTGTAAAATTCTATACCATAACTTGTTTATGTCCTTGTGATCAATTTGGTTAAGAAATTTATTTCATGTAATTCACAATCTCGTCAAAGAACTCCAAATTATCACAGCATCAACAACAATATAAGACTCAGAGCTTACAACAACATGGAGTTCTTTCAGTATTTGAATAATTCACCATGTTACTACGCATAAATGTAATAATTCGGAGGGTCACGTAAATTTAACACAGCAAGCATGCTACCCCTGATAGACTTTGCATATACATTTAAAATTAGTATTTGCAGTATGAACAGGCCATAAATTATTAACAGCTCAACAGCATAAATACAATTATCATATTGGAAAAGTAATGGGAGACAAAGCCACTTTTAACAAACAAAATGCAGCCTGCAGGTGATTAATTCCAATCCATGTCATTATAGTCTTGTTCATTTTTCTCTCATATTTATTTCATAAAGACTCATCTGTTTCTTTTTGCCTGTTCATTAGTGTCTTTTTTTTCTATATTTCTACAATTTCTGTCTTAATGTGATACATACCATGTGTATATAGAGAGAACAAGACAAAAAACAAGGTGGTGAAGGGCTGTCTTGCAATCTCTGTGGAAAATATACTTTGCAGTTTGGCATTAGGCCTTGGGGATCCAGAAGGTTCTATCTCAGGTTCATTCACTGAAATTGGGAACAGAGAAACTTTTAGATGGAAAAAAGTAAAAATCCATCAAATTCACCTCTGTCCATTCTGGTAGTGACAAGATACAATGGTAATGGAGCTAGACTAACCATAACAATCAATCTCTATTAATTAGCAAGGTTTGTGAAAGTTTGTAGCTCAAGTTGAAGTTTAGGGTGTAGGTTTGCTCACTGAGCTGTAGATTTGATATCCAGACATTTCATTACCTGGCTAGGCAACATCATCAGTGGCGACCTCCAAGTGAAGCGAAGTTTTTGTCTCCTGTTTTCTATTTATATGTTTGTCCTGGATGGGGTTCCTGGGGTTTGTGTTGATGTCATTTCCTGTTCATTTTCTGAGGGGTTGATAGATGGTATCTAGATCTATGTGTTTGTTTATGGAGTTGTGGTTGGAGTGCCAGGCCTCTAGGAATTCTCTGGCATGTTCACAAACCTTGCAAAAACCTATGGGCATAACATCTCTGTCATGTCTTTGCTTAGCCTGTCCCAGGATAGATGTGTTGTCCCAGTCGAAATGGTGGTGTTTTTCCTCTGTGTGTAGGGCTACGAGGGAGAGTGTCGTGTCTTTTTGTGGCTAGCTGGTGTTTGTGTATCCTGGTGGCTAACTTTCTTCCTGTTTGTCCTACGTAGTGTTTGTGGCAGTTCTTGCAGGGAATTTTGTAGACGATGTTGGTTTTGTCCATGGGTTGTATTGGGTCTTATAAGTTTGTTAGTTTTTGTTTGAGAGCATTGGTGGGTTTGTGTGCTACTAGGATTCCGAGGGGTCTCCGTAGTCTGGCTGTCATTTCTGAAACTTCTTTGATGTATGGTACCCGGAAGAAAGTTAGCCACCAGGATTCACAAACACCAGCTAGCCACAAAAAGAGACAACCCTCTCTCCCTCGTAGCCCTACACACGGAGGAAATAAACCACCATTTCGACTGGGACAACACATTTATCCTGGGACAGGCTAAGCAAAGACATGCCAGAGAATTCCTAGAGGCCTGGCACTCAACCATAATGCCATAAACAAACATAGATCTAGATACCATCTATCAACCCCTCAGAAAATGAACAGGAAATGACATCACCACAAACAGGACAAACATATAAATAGAAAGCAGGAGACAACAGCTTCGCTTCACTTGGAGGTTGCCACTGATGATGTTACCAAGCCAGGTAATGAAACGTCTGGATATCAATCCTACAGCTCAGTGAGCAAACCTACACCCTATTAATTAGCCTGCAACAGACTTTGAGGCGCAGAGAAACCCTCAACATAATGGAAAAGTTTGGTAATCATAGATCTAAAGTCACTGATTTCCTCCCTAGCAGGCAACACTTTCCATAAAATGTGACTCAAGTAACTTGTGTGCTATGCCCCAAGCAATCAACCTTATCTTTATCTATCTGAACTGTGGTCTTCAATCTATACTAATGATGAAAGCAGTACAATTGGGTGTGGGGTGGGATGGAAAACCAAACAAGCCAGAAATTTTATTGCTACTGAATGACTGTTCTTGTGGATCTTGTTACGATTCCGGGACAGCAAGCTAGACCAAAGCAGACTCACTAGCACTAGATATTGCAACTCATGAAATTAAAATATTTCAAGGTCCTCAAAATTGCCCAATTGCTCCTATGCAGACTTTGTGAATTGATCAGATATCAAGTTTATACTTTAAATGTAAATTAACAATTGATTATTAATACTGTAACTTTAGCAGCACAAACTTAAAAAAAGTAATCTAATTAATGTCTATGATTTAAAGTCAATCATCTTTGATCACAGCCACCATGTATACAGACAGACATGCACAGTTAAGGAATCATTTTAAAAGACAATAAAGGAGCTGTAACTCACCGGTTCACTTAAGTAGTTTGGAACAATGGGTTTTTAAACTTTCATATAATCTTTAGTTAATGAGTTTTTCACAGGTGCATGGGACTACATATCTTTTTAGAATTCTGAAGTCACTGGTCAATGCAAACAGCTTCTGAAAACCACTGGAAGCTATTACTTATATCTTCCAGACATGTTTTTTTTTCCCAGAGATGTCAATAATTCAATGACTGAATACAAACTAGAGGGGAACCAAAACTCTGTCCAGCATCTTTCACAACTATACTCCCTTCTGTCGAAAACCCAATCCAAACTGGTACAACCTATGGTTTCTCTTTCGACACTTTTTCTTTGTTTGACTGGCTGGCCCTAGTTTCTCTTTGAGTGCCCCTTTAACATCCAAGCAGTTGCCAATCCTTGAGCATAATACATCTCAGATATTGAACTATCTCCTGGATGTTCATAGAACAGTTATTAACGTTCCAGGCCAGTCTGCAAAAACAAATATCAGTTTGATTGTTCTTCCCTTCCATTATATAAAACCAAGACCAAATTTCACCTCTCAAATTCAGTTTGCACTTTCAATCCAAAAATGAGAGAAAAAAAAATGGAAACAGTGAATGTTCCAACAATCTCTAATGATTATTTGACTTAATGATCAAAATGCCTACTAAAACTTAATATTTAAAATCTGCCATAGGGCTATTGTGAATGCAAAAACATTACCACAGAGGAGAAGAGAACAAAAAGAGATATCAAACATGAAAAGCCTTTTTTTTATGGGTAACAAGAAAGGAAGAAAGAAAAGTCTATGATTAAAAGATGCATCCCGTTTTTTCACAGCAGTCAAAAGCTTTTAATAACTTCTTTTTTACAGTTTTGTCTACATGTGTGAAGTACATTGTGTAGAAGGTAATTTATCCTTCATTTGAACACAGGAGGGGGGTTGTAAATCTATATTTTAAACGTATTTCTAAGACTTCTTTTTGTCCTCTATCAATGATGGACTTTATCTTTTTGGCTTTGATTTCATGCTCATCAAAGAATGATTTGTTCAGAATAGAGTAGTTTTTTTTATAAGGATTGCCAGTAACAACTACTCCCAGGTTAAATTAGATATAGAATTAACCTCCCTCTCCCCGACCCCAACAATATGTCTCCAACCCTAAGCTCAGAAGAATACACCCATGTGGAGTGTAGAGGAACAGAGGGATCTGGGTGTACAAGTACATAGATCCCTCAAAGTTGCCACCCAAGTGGATAGGGTTGTTAAGAAAGCATATGGTGTTCTGGCTTTCATTAACAAGGGGATCGAGTTTTAAAGAGCCACAAGTTTTTGCTACAGCTCTACAAGTCCCTGGTGAGACCATACTTGGAATATTGTGTCCAGTTCTGGTTGCCCTACTATAGGAAAGATACAGAGGCTTTGGAGAGGGAGCAAAGAGGTTTACCAGGATGCTGCCTGGACTGGAGGGCTCGCCTTATGAAGAAAGATTGAGTAAGCTGGGACTTTTCTCTCTGGAGAGAAGGAGGAAGAGAGGAGACCTGATCGAGTCATACAAAATAATGAGTGGCATAGATAGAGTCAATAGTCAGAGACTTTTCCCCAGGGCAGGATTGACTGGTATGAGGAGTCATAGCTTTGAAGATATTAGGAGGAAGGTATACAGGAGACATCAGAGGTAGGTTCTTTACGCAAAGAGTTGTGAATGCATGGAATGCGTTTCTAGCTGTGGTGGTGGAAGCAGAGTCATTGGGGACATTTAAGTGACTGCTGGATATGCACATGGATGACAGTGAGTTGAGGGGTGCGTAGGTTAAGTTACTATATTTCACATTAGGATTAAACCTCGGCACAACATTGTGGGCCAAAGGGCCTGTTCTGTGCTGTACTTTTCTATTTTCAAGTTCTAATACACCTACATGACATTTTCCCATTTTCCACATTGGTGATCTTGTGAGAAGTTAGCAACTGGTATTCATTGTAGCATCTTGCTGTAACCATGTCGCCACATGTGAACTGAGTTGAGATTACCTGAACTTAGTCCACCTATAACTCTTATCTTTGATCCTATTAGTTTGGGTTTTCTTCAAGTTCATGCCCCAAATATGGAAGACCGGATTCTCAAACACTTTCAACTCTCAATCCCCACTTGTTCCTTTCTTTGGAGATTGAGTGAACTAATCAGCAAAGCTAAATTTTATAAACATTTTGAGCTTTTTCTTTCATGGGTGTCTGTTAATGGCAGGTGAATTCATCCGCATTGAGATCTGGTGTCAACACAGATCATTTATGTAAATGACTTGGATGTGAATATTAGAGAGGTGGTTAGTAAGTTTGCATTTGACACCAAAGTTGATGGTGTAGTGGATAGTGAAGAAGGTTACCCCAGAGTACAATGGGACTTTGACCAGATGGGCCAATGGGCCGAGAAGTGGTAGATAGAATTTATTTTAGATAAATGAGATGTTTCATCTTGGAAATGCAAACCAGGCCAGGACTTATACAGTTAATGGCAGGTCTCTGAGAAGTACAACCAAATGAAGAGACCTAGAGGTGCAGGTGCATCGTTCTTTGAAAGTGGAATCTCAGGTGGACAGAATGGTGAAGAAGGCATTTGGCAGACTTTGCCTTCATTGGTCAGTGCATTGACAATATGAGTTGGGATTTCATTTGCAGCTGTACACAACATTGGTGAGGACATTTTTAGAATACTGCATTCAGTTCTGGTCTCCCTGCTATAGGATAGATGTTGTTAAACTTGAAATAGTTCAGAAAAGATGTACAAGGAAGTTACCAGGATTGGAGGGCTTGAGCTCTAGGGAGAGGCTGAATCCGCTGGAGTATCGGAGGTTGAGGGGTGACTTTAAGGTGGTTTATAAAATCATGAGAGGCATGGATAGGGTAATTAACATGGTCTTTTTCCCAGGGTAGAGGAGTCCAAAACCAGAGGGTATAAATTTAAGATAAGTGCGGAAAGATTTAAAAGGGACCCTAAAGGGTAACTTTTTCACATGGAGAGTGGTGCATGTATTGAATAAGCCGCCAGAAGAAGTAGTAGAGGCTGGTACAATTACAACATTTGAAAGGCATCTTGATGGGTATATGGATAAAAAGGGTTGAGGGGGATATGGGCCAAATGGGACTGGATCAGTTTAGGCTATCTGATCAGTACAGATGAATTAGACCAAAGGGTCTGTGTTATAGACCAGACAAGACCCCCTCGAAATATGTTAAGAAAGTAGCCCGAAACCTAACTTTTCTTATCTTAAAGGCAAATGTGAAGTGCTGTGTTCCAGATGCATTATGACTCGTCAGACTACTTGATATCAAGCAAAGCACAATTTATTTAAACACCACAGTTAAAATTCAACCAAAGAAAGAGCAATTTAGAATAAAAATTCTATTTAAACTTAACAAAACAATACTAATTAACTGTTCCAATATAGTAACATTCCAAAACACATCCCTTGGCAAAAAGGAAAATTCAGAAAAATAGACTTGTCCCACAGGTAACTCAGCAGCAGAGAGAAACCCTGGCTTCTGGCTCAAACCGAAAGAGGGAAAAGACAGCTTCTATTTCTTAAGTCCACAACAGTGACTGCTTACAACTAAACCTAAAACTAAAAAACACTAGAAAGCTTGGCCTGTGAGAGCTAGTTGCACTCAACTAGGCTGCCTCCATTGTTCTGAATTTTAAAAAAAGGCCTCACAAACTGTTTACTCTTATGGTTTTGATAGACTGCTTGACACCTCTGCCTTACAATCTCTCTTCAAACAACCTCGTAAAGCCACAGCATTATAACACTATTCCCATGCTGTATAAATTTAAGATTCTATGACTTGGAGAAATTGAGGACTGCAGATGCTGGAGAGTCAGAGTTGAAAAGTGTGGCACTGGAAAAGCACAGCAGGTCAGGCAGCATCCAAAGAGCAGGACTCTATGACTTTATCAGGAAGAGCTAGATTAGCATAAGGCATTCCTTCTTTTAACTTCATGTCCACTATAAAATAATATTTTTTAAAAATCCTTCTGTGAGATGTGGCAGTGACTGGCAAGGTCATCACTTATTTCCCAAACCTGATTAACCTTGAACTGAAAGACTTACTAGGTCACTTAAGAGGACAATTAAGCGTCAACCATATTACGTTGAACTGGAATTACATGTAAGTCAGATCAGGTAAGGATGGCAGATTTCTTTCCCAACAGGACATTAATGAACCAGGATGAGTTTTTGCCATGCTAATATATTGTGCCAATTCATTGGATTTGGATATCTAGTCTTTCAAATCTAAATTAAGATGCCATTATCTACTTTATATAGAATTGTGACATGAGGTAGGAAATCAAATATTTTATTCAGTCAGCATTAGTTTTTACAGGGATACATAACATCCTATAAATTTACTTAACTTACTCAGATATATTTGGAGTGAAATTTGACTTTAAAGAATCACAATAAATTGGCAATTTATTTTCCGTTATGCACGATTTACTTTTTTATGATGGTCGGTCACTGAAATGAAGCCATCATTGTGGCTTCTATTTACTCTATCACGAAGGTCAATAGAATGAGAGTAACAATGCCTTTTTTGGTCACATGGGTGTCTGATCTACTGGATAGAAACCAAATGCAGAGTCACAAAACCAAGCTATTGAGAAAGTGACACAGTAACATTCTGCCTTCTGTCAATGGCTTAAAGACATTGTTCCCTATAATGGACATTGATTCATATTGCAAGTTGGCAATTCCAATGCTAGTGACATCTAAGAGTTTGTAGGTGTGCTGTTCAACAGATTAAGGTATGCAACCTGCCTGTTTGTAGGACTATGGCCATAACACATATTCTGATATTTAATGGGTAATTATGTCCCACTTCTATCAGTGGGCTAATCACCAAGTACCTTGCAGTTTGACTCTAATTTATATTTTTGAGTCCAACACAAAATATTGATTAGATTCTGAACTTGCAGCAGCAGACATGTTTAAAGCCAATTGGAATCCAGACAAGTGGCTTGTTTCCTTTAAAGGAACATAGTCATTGATTGTACAAACCACCAGCTTGCAGGAACTCCTCACAAACAGCGGACTGTATTGAACTTTATCAGTAGCTAAAAACAGAAATTGCTGGAAAAGCTCAACAGGTCTGCAGCATCTGGGGACAGAAATCAGAGTTAACATGTCAGGTGAAGTGATCCTTCCTCAGAACTGATGTAGCTCGGAAAATGGATTTATATGCAGAAGATAGGATGGAGGGAGTTGGTAAGGAGTAAACCATAGGTGAGGACAGAGCCCAAAAATAGAGAAGAGCAGTTGAACAAACAAAAGCGTGGATAGCAATCTGGCTCAGAGGGTGAATATCTATTAATGGGGATTTTTGGTGGCTAACAATGAGTTGTGTGTGATAGCAGACTATGGTGATAACAAGGCCTTATGTGTGGGGTTGGGGTGGGGACAGGGGAGAGCTCAAGACATAAAGTTATTGAACTCAATATTGAGTCCAAATGACTGCAAGGTCCCCAGGTGGAAAATGAGGTGCTGTTCTTCCAGCTTGTGCTGAGTTTCATTGCAGCAACCTTTTATTGTATACTCTGCTATTGCACACCACCATTGTTCATCACTGACATTTTAGTGGCTTTAGGTTAAACATAAGCAGTCTTGCCAAATCCAGTCATGAATGGTGGTGGATGATTAAAAAAACTCACTAGAGGAAGAGACTTCACAAATGTCACCATCCTCAATGATGGAAGAGTCCAGCACATCAATACAATAGAAAAGGCTGAAGCTTTCACAGCAATCTTCAGCCAGAAGAGCTGACTGGATGACCAATCGCAGTCTCCTCCAATGGTCCCCCCGAATTGCACATACCAGTCTTCAGCCAGTTCGATTCACTCCACGTGGTATCAAAAAACGTTTGGAGACACTGCATACTGCAAAGGCTACTGGCCCTCACAACATTCCAAAATAGTACTGATGGCTTGTGTATCAGAAGTTGCTGCTCCCATAGTCAAGCTGTTCCAGCACAGTTACAGTATTGGTATTTATCTGACAATGTGGACAATTGCCCAGGTATGGCCTGTACATGAGAAGCAGGACAAATCCAATCCAACCAATTACCATCCCATCAGTCTCCTCCCGATCATCAGTAAAGTGATGGAAGGTGTCATCACCAGTGTTATCAAGCAGCACCTGCTTAACACTAACCTGCTCAGCGATGCCCAGTTTGGGTTGTGTCAGGACCACTCCGCTCCTGACCTCATTAGAGCCTTGATTCAAACATGGACAAGAGGGCTAAATTCCAGAGTTAAGGCGAGATAGTAATCAAAGCTGCATTCAACTGAGTGTGGCATCAAGGAGCCCTCGCAAAACTGGAATCAATGCTTATCAGGGAACTAATTCTCAGTTGGTTGGAGTCATACCTGACACATAGGAAGGTGCTCCTAGTTGTTGGAGGTCAGTTATCTCAGCTCCAGGACATTTCTGGAGGAGTTCCTCTGGGTAGTGTCCTAAGTCCAACCATCTTCAGCTGCTTCATCAATGATCTTCCCTCCATCATAAGGTCAGAAGTGGGAATGTTCACGATGATTGCACAATGATCAACACCATTTACAACTCCTCAGATACTGAACCATCTATATTCAAATGCAACAAGATCTGGATAATATCTAGGCTTGGGCTGACAAGTGGCAAATAAAATTCATGCTGTACAAATGCCAGGCTATGACTATCACCAATAAGAGATAATTTAACAAATGCTTACCATCAGTGCATCCCCCACTATCAACCATCCTAGAGCTTATCATTGACCAGAAACTCAACTGGACTCACTACATAAACACAATGGCTACAAGAGCAGGTAAGAGGCTGGGAATATTCTAGCGAATAACTCACCTCCTGACTCCCCAAAGCCTGTTTATCATCTACAAGGCACAAGTCAGGAGTGTAATGGAATACTCCTCACTTGCCTGGATGAGTCCAGCTCCAACAATACTCGAGGCGCTCAACAACATCCAGGACAAAACAGCCCATTTGGTTGACACTACATCCACAAGCATCTACTACCCTCACCATTGGCACTCAGTAGCAGCGGTGTGTACTGTAGATGAAATGCAGAAATTCACAAAAGATCTTCAGACAGCACCTTCCAAATCCATGACCACTTCCATCTAGAAAGACAAGGGTAGCAGATATATGGAAACACCACCAAATTCAAGTTGTCCTCCAAGCCACTCACCATCCTGACTTGGAAATATATCACCATTCCTTCACTGTCACTGATTCAAATCCTGGAATTCCCTCCCTAATGGCATTGTGGGTCAACCCACAGCAGGTGGACTGCAGCTGTTCAAGATAGCAGCTCACCACCGCCTTCTCAACAGCAACTAGAGATGGACAATGAATGCTTGCCAGCCAGCGATGCCCACTACAACAAAATGAATACATTAAAAAAGTTGAGGCTCACCACCCATTTCCATTATATATATATAATATATATGAAATAAGCGATCCAGCACTGGTTCGGTGCTACATCACTGGACGTTGGTCCCTAGTCACACAACACCCTTTGTCTCCTGCACTAATCTAATTTTGGATCCTACTTGCCAAGTTACCCTGGATCCCATGTGCATTGTCTTCTTTATCAGTCTCCCATGTGGGACATTTTCCACTTGTTTAAATCCATACAAACTACATCAACTGTACTATCCTCATCTATACATTTGGTCACTGCCTCAAAAGGTCAATGAGACTTGTTAGAGGTGATCGCCCTCTGACAATGCCATGCTAACTATCCCTGACTAAATCTTAGCTCTCCAAGTGGAGATTTATTCTCTCCTTCTCAATGCTCTCCTGAGGATTGTTACTTTGGTAAGCAAGTAAGTTGATAGTAAGAAGACAAAACTTTTAATAAGTAGACAGAACAAAAATTGCTGGAGATCACAACAGTTCAGGCAGCATTCATGGAGAGAAAGCAAGCTAATGTTTCAAGTCTAGATGACTCTTCATCAGCATTGTTTCAAAGCAAGATGGTTTTGTGAAAAATATACAAGGCACTGGTCAGACCACAGCTTGAATACTGCAAACCATTTTTGTCCCTCTATGTAAGGGAAGATGAATTGGATTGGAGGCAATCCAGAGAGGATTCACTTTGGTGTTACCAGGTGTAGAGGAATTAGGGAGGCACGATGGCTCAGTGGTTAACACTGCTGCCCCTTGGCAATTCCACTCAGGACACTGCAAAGGTTGCAAGGCCATCTACCTCTAATCTGCTTGCCCTCTCTGATCCTTGAAAGTTCAAGCCCAGGAGGATCAACTTACGTTTGGTAATAAGACCCTTTGTGTGACAGCCCCTTCTCGATCCATGTACCCCTGGGAATCACCCTGCCAAGATATAGGACCGGTGGTCTCTATAGCAGTGCACCAGCTACACATAAGAAGCCTCATAGACAGGGTGATAGTAAGAGGCTTTTTTCCCAGAATGGGGGACTCAATTACTAGAGGCCATGAGTTCAGCGTGAGAGAGGAAATGCTTAAGGGAAATGTGTGTGGAAAGTTTTTTTACACAGAATGGGGAGTGTGCCTGGAATGCATTGCCAATGGAGGTGGTAGAAGTGGGCACAATAGCGTTATTTAAGATGTATCTAGACAGAGGATTCTGGGTAATCCAAGATGGAGGACAGGAAAAATTTCTGGCTTTAAGAGCTACTCCTTTTTTTGAGGTATTTTAGGTGTTGGAGGTGATTTCCTTGAATTCCAGGCGCAGCATTTAGTATTTTATATGCTGTTGCATTGTTTTGGAACTTTGGAAAAAAAACAGTCAAAACAACAGCAGTTTTAAAAGGGAGAAGAGCAGACAAAGGAAGCACATGGTGAGGACAGTGCAGGAGAGAGAGAGAGAGAGAGAGAGAGAGAACAAACCTGCACAGTTACCGCCTTTGCTGTTTGAATTCGTGTATCGCTGGACATCGGAGTGCATCTGGGAAAATTAACAAACAGTGGAATTCACAACTAATCTTGGAGGAACTGTTGGGAAAAGTTCACAGCACAGAATCAGATAAGTTAATTGTTGTTTTAAGTCTGTCCAAGAGAAAGGCTGTATTAGTAAGTACAGTGGGTTCTTTCTTGATTATATGTTTTTGGAGATAAGCCTCTTGATTAAACTTAAAATATAAGCCATAGCTATTATGTTGGAGGAACTGTTGGGAAAAGTTCACAGCACAGAATCAGATAAGTTAATTGTTGTTTTAAGTCTGTCCAAGAGAAAGGCTGTATTAGTAAGTACAGTGGGTTCTTTCTTGATTATATGTTTTTGGAGATAAGCCTCTTGATTAAACTTAAAATATAAGCCATAGCTATTAATTTAACTTGGGGCAGTGTTTGTAGAGGAATAAGACGGTGTTATTTTCTGGGTCTGTAGATTGTGAAGGAGCAAAAATGGCCTTTGCAGTGATATGTACTTCTTGTCAGATGTGGGAGTTTAAAGAGAGTTTAAGGGTTACTGCGGATTATATCTGCCATAAATACTGTTGGATGCGAATCTTATCAGATCGAGTGGATCGGTTGGAGAGACAGATAGGAGCGATGAGGAATTTGCAACAACAACAGTGTGTGTTGGATGGCAGTTACAGGAAGGGGGGAAAGTCTCAGATACAGTCACATAGATGGATTAACTCCAGGAAGGGTAAGAGAAGTAGGCAGCTAGCGCAGGAGTCTTTTGTGGATATACTCATTTCACACAGGTATGCTGTTTTGGAAAATGTAGGGGGTGATGGATTCTCTGGGGAACGTAGCACGAACAGCCAAGTTTCTGGTATTGAGACTGGTTCTAATGCAACGAGGGGTATGTCAGCTTCCAAGAGATCAATTGTGTTCGGGGATTCTGTAGTCCGAGGTACAGACAGAAGTTTCTGTGGCCAGCAGAGAAAAAGCAGAATGGTGTGTTGTTTCCCTGGTGCCAGGGTCAGGGATGTCTCAGAGATGGTGCAGAATGTGCAGAGAGGGGCCAGCAGGAGGTCATTGTCCAATTGGAACCAATGACATAGGAAGGGAAAAGGTTGAGATTCTGAAGGGAGATTACAGAGAGTTAGGCTGAAATTTAAAAAGGAGGTCCTCAAGGGTAGTAATATCTGGATTACTCCCAGTGCTATGAGCTAGTGAGGGCAGGAATAGGAGGATAGAACAGATGAATGCATGGCTGAGGAGCTGGTGTATGAGAGAAGGATTCACATTTTTGGATCATTGGAATCTCTTTTGGGGTAGAAGTGACCTGTACAAGAAGGACGGATTGCACCTAAATTGGAAGGGGACTAATATACTGGCAGGGAAATTTGCTAGAACTGCTTGGGAGGATATAAACTAGTAAGGTGGGGGGGAGTGGGATCCAGGGAGATAGTGAGGAAAGAGATCGGTCTGAGACGGGTACAGCTGAGAACAGAAGTGAATCAAACAGTCGGGGCAGGCAGGGACAAGGTAGGACTAATAAATTAAACTGCATTTATTTCAATGCAAGAGGCCTAACAGGGAAGGCAGATGAACTCAGGGCATGTTTAGGAACATGGGACTGGGATGTCAAAGCAATTACGGAAACATGGTTCGGGGATGGGCAGGATTGGCAGCTTAATGTTCCAGGATAGAAATGCTACAGGAAGGATAGAAAGGGAGGCAAGAGAGGAGGGGGAGTGGCATTTTTGATAAGGGATAGCATTACAGCTGTGCTGAGGGAGGATATTCCCAGAAATACATCCAGGGAAGTTATTTGGGTGGAACTGAGAAATAAGAAAGAGATGGTCACCTTATTGGGATTGTATTATAGACCCCCAATAGTCAGAGGGAAATTGAGAAAAACACTTGTAAGGAGATCTCAGCTACCTGTAAGAATAATAGGGTAGTTATGGTAGGGGATTTTAACTTTCCAAACATCGACTAGGACTACCATTTTGTTAAAGGTTTAGATGGAGAGGAATTTCTTAAGTGTGTACAAGACAATTTTCTGATTCAGTACGTGGATGTACCTACTAGAGAAGGTGCAAAATTTGGACCTACTCTTGGGAAATAAGGCAGGGCAGGTGACTAAGGTGTCAGTGGGGGAGTACTTTGGGGCCAGTGACCATAATTCTATTTGTTTTAAAATAGTGATGGAAAAGGATAGACCAGATCTAAAAATTGAAGTTCTAAATTGGAGAAAAGCCAATTTTGATGGTGTTAGGCAAGAACTTTCGAAAGCTGATTGGAGGCAGATGTTCGCAGGTAAAGGGACAGCTGGAAAATGGGGAGCCTTCAGAAATGAGTTAACAAGAATCCTGAGAAAGTATATTCCTGTCAGGGTGAAAGGGAAGGCTGGTAGGCACAGGGAATGCTGGATGACTAAAGAAATTGAGAGTTTGGTTAAGAAAATGAAGGAAGCATATGTGAAGTATAGACAGGATAGATCGAGTGAATCCTTAGAAGAGTATAAAGGAAGTAGGAGTATACTTAAGAGGGAAATCAAGAGGGCAAAATGGGGACATGAGATAGCTTTGGCAAATAGAAATAAGGAGATATCAAAGGGTTTTTACAAATATATTAAGGACAAAAGGGTAACTAGGGAGAGAATAAGGCCCCTCAAAGATCAGCAAGGCAGCCTTTATGTGGAGCCACAGAAAATGGGGGAGATACTAAATGAATATTTTGCATCAGTATTTACTGTGGAAAAGGATATGGAAAATATAGACTGTAGGGAAATAGATGGTGACATCTTGCAAAATGTCCAGATTACAGAGGAGTAAGTGCTGGATGTCTTGAAATGGTTAAAGGTGGATAAATCCCCAGAACCTGATCAGGTGTACCCGAGAACTCTGTGGGAAGCTAGAGAAGGTGATTGCTGGGCCACCTGTTGAGATATTTGTATCATCGATAGTCACAGGTGAGGTGCTGGAAGACTGAAGGTTGGCAAACGTGGTGCCACTGTTTAAGAAGGATGGTAAAGACAAGCCAGGGAACTACAGACCGGTGAGACTGACCTCAGTGGTGGGCAAGTTGTTGGAGGGAATCCTGAGGGACAGGACGTACATGTATTTGGAAAGGCAAGGACTGATTCAGGATAGTCAACATGGCTTTGTGCGTGGGAAATCATGTCTCACAAACTTGATTGAGTTTTTTGAAGAAGTAACAAAGAAGATTGATGAGGGCAGAGCAGTAGATGTGATCTATATGGACTTCAGTAAGGCGATCGACAAGGTTCCCCATGGGAGACTGATTTGCAAGGTTAGATCTCATGGAATACAGGGAGAACTAGCCATTTGGATACAGAATTGGCTCAAAGGTAGAAGACAGAGGGTGGTGGTGGAGGGTTGTTTTTCAGACTGGAGGCCTGTGACCAGTGGAGTGCCACAAGAATCGGTGCTGGGCCCTCTACTTTTTGTCATTTACATAAATGATTTGGATGCAAGCATAAGAGGTACAGTTAGTAAGTTTGCAGATGACACCAAAATTGAAGGTGTAGTGGACAGCGAAGAGGGTTACCTCAAATTACAACAGGAGCTGGACCAGATGGGCCAATGGGCTGAGAAGTGGCAGATGGAGTTTAATTCAGATAAATGCAAGGTGCTACATTTTGAGAAAGCAAATCTTAGCAGGACTTATATACTTAATGGTAAGATCCTAGGAAGTGTTGCTGAACAAAGAGACCTTGGAGTGCAGGTTTATAGCTCCTTGAAAGTGGAGTTGCAGGTAGATAGGATAGTGAAGAAGGCGTTTGGTACGCTTTCCTTTATTGGTCAGAGTATTGAGAACAGGAGTTGGGAGGTCATGTTATGGCTGTACAGGACATTGGTTAGGCCACTGTTGGAATATCGTGTGCAATTCTGGTCTCCTTCCTATCGGAAAGATGTTGTGACACTTGAAATGGTTCAGAAAAGATTTATAAGGATGTTGCCAGAGTTGGAGGATTTGAGCTACAGGGAGAGGCTGAACAGGCTGGCGTTGTTTTCCCTGGAGCATCGGAGGCTGAGGGGTGACATTATAGAGGTTAACAAAATTATGAGGGGCATGGATAGGATAAATAGACAAAGTCTTTTCCCTGGGGTCGGGGAGTCCAGAACTAGTGGGCATAGATTTAGGGTGAGAGGGGAAAGATATAAAAGAGACCTAAGGGGCAACGTTTTCACGTAGAGGGTGGTATGTGTATTGAATGAGCTGCCAGAGGATGTGGTGGAGGCTGTAACAATTGCAACATTTATGAGGCATTTGGATGGGTGTATGAATAGGAAGAGTTTTGAGGGATATGGGCTGGGTGCTGGCAGGTGGGACTAGATTGGGTTGGGATATCTGGTCAGGATCTGGACAGGTTGGACTGAAGGGTCTGTTTCCATGCTGTACATCTCTATGACTCTATGACTCTATACATGAATGGACAGGGAACAGAGGGATACAAATCCTTAGAAAATAGGTGACAGGTTCAGATAGAGGAACTGGATCAGTGCAGGCTTGGAGGGCCGAAAGGCCTGTTCCTCTGCTGTAAGTTTCTTTGTTCTTTGTGCTAAGAATCAATTACATGAGCTGCAAGCAGAGAAATCAATGCATCCATATGGCATTGAGTGTTGCTGATACCTTTGGTCCTCCTAAATGGAGGTCCTTTATGTTTGGCTCCCTCTGTGTACGAAGGCTTTAGTGCCAAAGTAATGGCTAGCAATGGCTGTGCCACCTACAGAGAAAACCAATGCTGTTGAATGACTATGGTGCAGGCAGCCTATAGGCTTGCGTGCTAGACACTTCAGGTGCCAATGACCTCAGCCGTTTTCCTTTAAAAGCTCTTAGAACTGGGTGCACTACAGCCCCATCTCTCACAGTTCTCGTTGCTCGCCCTGCTCAACCCAAGTATTGATATGGAAATGCCGGTGTTGGACAGGGGTGGACAAAGTTAAAAATCACACAACATCAGGTTATAGGAGAAAGCCTGTACCCACACCACTCCCCTCACCTCAGCCCAAGGCCTGAAAGGATCCTTCCACATCTGACAGAAATTTACCTGTACCTCCATTAATGTCATCTACTGTATCTGTTGCACCCAATGTTGTCTCCTCTACAGCAGGAAGACAGGACACCAACTTGCGGATTGTTTCAGAGAACATCTCTGGGACACCTTCACCAACCAACCCCACCGCCCTGTGACTGAACACTTCAACACCTACTCCCACTCTGGCAAGAACATGCAGGTCCTGGGTCTCCTCCATCACCAAATCCTTACCACTCAACACATGGATGCCTTATATTCTGTCTTGGGACCCTGCAACCGGGATCAATGTGGATTTCGTCAGTTTCCTCATTTCCCCTCCCACCACATTATTCCAGTCCCAAGCCTCCAACTTGGCACCGCTCTCCTGACCTGTCCATCCCATCTATCCGCTCCACCTCCATTCTGACCTATCACCTTCTCCCTCACTTTCATCTACCTATCGTATTCTCAGCTACCTTCCCCCCCAACCCTGCCCCCGTCCCATTTATCTCTCAGACCTGCTGTCTTCTTCCAGCACCACACTCTCAACACCAGGTTATAGTGCAACAGATTTATTTGGAAGTTCAAGCTTTTGGAGTGCTGCTCCTTCGTCAGATAGCTAGTGGGGTAGGATCATTGGAAACAGAATTTATAGCAAAAGATGCAACTGATGCGATATATTGAACAAACCTAGATTGCTGTTAAGTCCTTAAACACCTAGAACTAGGTTGCCGGATTCGATTCATTAGCATGTAAATCCCATGCAAGCAGCAACTGAATCCACCAGGTTTTCTCATTTAGTTTTCTCAATATCTAGTTTGTTTGATGAGTCTTGTGAGATAGGAGTGTGAATATTGACAAGGCGAGTTGGACTGTTAATAAGTTCTCTAACAATAATGAACGGTGACTGGCATTTCACTGCTGCCTGAGCAGAATCTCACCAGACTACTTGCGAAAAGTATGAAAGATGGGATGAGATGATCTTAACATCAAGATGAGCCCCAATACATTTGTCATCTGATTCTGTCACACATCCTGCCATCACCTGGCATTGCAGAAACCCCTTTAGGATTCTAACCTATTTGCTCAACTCTAAAGGTTCCGTCCAAGAGATTGGATTATTCAGTCAAGCTGACAGGTGGATATATGTGCAAGAGATTAAAAAAAAGAGATGAAACATGGCATTCTCACAGGGTACTGGACATTTTTTTCTGAAAACGTTAGACTGTTCTGACAGAAGGTGGAAACTTTTATTGATGTTATTGAGACAAACAAGAAAATGCAAGTTAATTGTAACCCTGGATTCTGCTAATGTGTCTGATAGGGCATTTTTTTCCCCACGCTGCTAACTTCTTTCCTCTGACAATATGTGATGCATGGCTATTGCATGTGATAGTGCAATTCACCCACTGTACCAAGTAATTCCAATGGTGGTTCTGTAGAGACTACAAACGCTTGAGCTTATTACACTGTTCATCATGTTTCACTGCCTGCTTCAGATACAAGGCACTGAGAAACTTCAATCTGAAATTACAAGGTGGGGAAATTGCAGCTAGGCACGTATGCAGAAATAGCAACTCTTAAAATAAAAAGATTCATGTCATCTCTGGAATGAGAAAGGACAAAATATCAACCTTTCAATGGTAAACATTTCTATAATAAATGTTTGCAGGTTATTTTCAAGATTGCACAAATCTAGGAATCCCTGGGTTGCTAATGCGTTAATGCATATGCATTTGCATAGTCTGAGAAAATCATGACAAAATCAGAGGAGAGCATGTGCAGTTGGTATTCATTATCAGCCAATGTCATTGTTTTAAAGCTAAAGTTAAAATTTGCAGTACCATTAAAGCTGACCTTAGTCTGCTCATTCAAATAATACTGGTAGTTCAAGGACTTGAGAAATTAAGCACACTTCTTAGTTCTATTTGTATACTTTTGAAGCACATACATTTAATTCCTACTTTGTTTCTTTGTCTCTTTTAATATTTTCTTTTAAGAAGTTTTATTGCCTTGATTAATTAATGTAGAAATGTTTTAATCAATCTGTTTAGATACATCATGACAAATCTCTGGAACAAGGTGGACTTGAACCCAAATCTCTGGGTCCAGAGGCATATTACCACTGTGCCACAGGGAGCCTTTGTTACTTAACTTTTGTAAACTGAGTGAGCTTTAGTCTTCCTTTTGATTAACTATTAACTAAGGCTCATGGTAAATGCTTAAGGTAAACCAAATGTTAGAAATTGAATTTGAGATTTGAAATCCATTCAACTGTGTACAATGGCTGGGAAACCATTGACTTTTTATATTAGCAGAGTAATGTGATAAGAAGTATAGTCCTTTGTATGCAAGAAACCAAGGGATTGATATTGCAACAGTGGGCACCTAGTCACTATCCAGTTGGACATGGATGCTTGGGAACCACAGTGTGCCTGATGTACCCAATTCATTAATGCAGTGAATGATTGCAGAGTTGGCTGGGAGTATACTCACCAGCTGTGGAAGAGACTCATTTAGAAATTGGTTGGTTTGTGCAGAAGCTGGCAATAATCAATATTAGAATATCTTAGCTGGGTTCATTAAGTGGTTGTTTGCAAAAGGTAAACTTAGAAGGATGCAATTATTTCAATGTTGCAAAGGTTTTTATTCATTCACAGGATTGTGGGTGTCACTGGTTAGACCAGCATTTATTGCCCGTTCCTAATTGCCGAGAGTGCAGTCGAGAAACGAACACAATGCTGTGAGTCTGGAGACCCCTGTAGGCCAGACCAGGTAAGAATGGCAGATGTCCTTCCCTGAAGAACATTGCTTACAGGCATGTGGAGTAGCAGCAAAATCGATTTTTTGTATTCGTTCATGGGATTCGGACATCACTGCTGGGCCAGCCAGAATTTATCAACCATCCCGAATTGCCTTGAGTGTCTTATGCAGTTAACAGCCAGTGCCATATTACTGTAGGTGAGAAAGTGCAGTCTTCTTGAACTGCTGCAGTCCACATAGTTTGAGTTGACTCACAATGCCCTCAGAAAGGGAATTCCAGGATTTTAATTCAAGGCCAGTGATGGAACGATGATATATTTACAATTCAGGTTGATGAATGACTTGGAGGGAACTTGTAGATGATGGTGTTCCCATGTATCTCTACCCTTGTCGTTCTGGGTGGAAATGGTCATGGGTTTAGAAAGTGCTGTCTAAGGATGATGGATTTCTGCACTGCACCTTGTAGACTGTACACACTGCTGCTGTTGAGCATCGGTGGTGGAGAGAGTAGATGTTTGTAGATATGGTGGACTGCTTTGTTCTGTATAGTATCCATCATTTTGAATGTTGTTGGAGCCACACCTATGCAGATAAGTGAAGAGAATTCCATCACACTCCTGGCTTGTGTCTTGTATGTGGTGGACAGGCTCTGTGGAGTCAGGAGGTGAGTTAATCATTGCAGTATTCTGAGCCTCTGACAGCTGTTGTAGCCACTACATTTATGTAGCAAGTCTAACTGAGTTTCTGGTCAATGATAATCTACTGGATGTTGATAGTGGGTGTTTCAGTGATGGTAACACCATCAAAGGGAGTTAGTCAGGTGGTCTCTTATAGGACATTAGCATTGCCTGGCATTTGTACGGAATGACTGTTACTTGCTACTTGTCAGTCAAGCCTGGATATTGTATATATCTTGCTTAGTTGAACTCGGACTGGATCAGTATGTGAGGAGTCATGAATGGTCCTGAATATTTTGCATTCTCACTTCTGACCTAATGATGGAGCAACTGAAGATATTTGGGTCTTGGGCACTACCCTGAGGAACGCCTATAGTGATCTCCTGGAGCTGACTGACTTCTGACAGCCACAATCATCTTCCAATGTGTCAGGTCTGACTAAAACCAGCAGAGTCTTGCTATTCCCTTACCTTGACAAGGGAATGCTCTCCTGCCCTATGCTCTCCACTCTGTGTTGAAAAATTAGTGCACAACAACTGATTTCTGCTTTCACTTCTACTGGAAGATTTTCTGTGTCCTAACCAGGAACCTGGAGAGATGATTGTCATGTTGCAGCTTGCCCTCGCATGTTTGAAAGACAGAACAAATAAATAGCCAGTTACACAACTTTTTAAAACAGCAGCCAGACATGAGACAGCTGTTATTTGGTTATCAGATAGACCTCAGTGTAGATGCCCAATGTCCCATAGAGTGATAGACCACGATCTATTATAATATAAAAATGATTAAGATCTGAACATGGTATTCAGCACTGCCATGGTATTGTTGTTGAGAACTAACCATTTCCAAAGTACTTTAATGAGACCTTAATCTCCTTTATAAAATGCTGTAATTGTTCGAAAGATATTTTGCTGGTAGCTCCAGGTCTTCTTTTGGAAAGGTACTTACATTTGAAGTCAAGTTTATGTGGTGGCTGAACAATGTACTGAAATCTCAAAGACGTGGCAGCACATTTTTGAATACAACATTGTTTTTGCAATTCCATTTTAGGAGAAGGAAAAGGAGCAACTGGTAAAAGGTACAACTTGTATCCAACTCGAGGAGAATTTGTTCACACAAATCTTCAAACTTGCAACTTATCATACAGAAATTCAACAGGCCTTACACATCCGTGGATGCAGGGACAAAGAGAGTATTTTAAGTGCAAAAGCACTTCAGCGGTATTTTCTGTTTTCATTTCAGATTTCCATCATCCACAGTATTTTGCAGTCATTAATAAATCATACAAGTGCAGTATAACATGTCTGTACTTGTTGGAGGGACTGGGTTTTAAGAAGGTTAATGTAGTCTCAGGATCGGACTCACATAGTTGTGTTGCTGCTTGCAACAAGATCTGCTGCCACTGCTAGAGGTTCTTGCAATTAATATGATGATAATCCTATTTTCTTTTACATCAAACTCCCTATAAGCTGCAACTCAGAAAAGCCGTTAATATCAGGCAGTTGCACTTGATGCAGGTCTTAGGCAAGTTAGAGATGCCATGTTTTCTGAGATACACCATTACTACACTTTCTCCATGGACCACATAAAAGACAGAAGGATGTGGCCCTGAAATGCAGAAACATTAAGATGTGTCAAAGTTCATATAGGAGCTTGTATAAATTGATCTTCTTCTCCTGATGGCTACTTTAGATGGATTGACAATTTTCTGAATGTTCAAGGGCTTCCACTTGGTTACCAATTGATGCAACTGGTCTGTTGTTATGAGCTGCACATCTCCATGTCAAGACCCATTTTCCTAGCACCTATCCTGATGCCTTAATATTGTGAAGAAAGTGAGGACTGCAGATGCTGGAGATCAGTCAAAACATGTGATGCTGGAAAAGCACAGCCAGTCAGGCAGCATCCGAGGAGCAGGAGAGTCAACATTTCGAGCATAAGCTCTTCATCAGCTCTTCAACATTCTTGATGAAGAGCTTATGCTCAAAACATTGACTCTCCTACTCCTCGGTTGCTGCCTGACCAGCTGTGCTTTTTCCAGCGCCACACCTTTTGACTTTGCCTTAATATTGTGCCAGTTCTCCTTCTGCACACTTTCCCTTTTACAGACCAATGGAAATGATGGCTGCCTGGCCAAGTATTAGTCCTTGTACATTTAATTGATGATTCCTTTCAGGAAGATGCACTTGGAGTCCAGACTCAACAATGGGAAGCTTCAAGGTCAACGAGAACCTGATTAATCAGGATCATTATAATTTTCCAGCAAAGGGTCCATTGCCTACAAAGAGAGTCTTCCATCTCATAGTTTGTTTCTATGCCGCAGAACATTTTTATCCATCCTGCAATAGAAGGAACAATGAAAACTCCAGCAGCCTATTGGGTGAACCCATCATCACATGGTTCCCATTAAATTTGCCCAAATTAGGAAAGAATCGGGTGATAAGTTCGAAAAAAGCAGCCACAGATTTATAGCCTTTGTTTTCTTGTGTAAAATGTCCGTTTTATAGGCATGATTTGGGAGTTAAACAAGGGAAAATCTGCCCTAATTTTGAGGTGTACTATCCATTGCAGGCAATGCTTCCTGGAAAGAAAAAAAGGTAGAAGAAAGTACATTAATCAAAGGGGAAGAAGCGAAGGATGTAGGGGTTTCAATTGCATAGTAGGAAGGAAATAATTTGAGAGCCTGGTAAAATCTGAAGTTTGAAATTTGAGTTGACATTTAACTCACTGATACTTTGATTAACTTACTGTCGATGCACTAACCCAGCACATGCAAATATATGCTTTCTAATAAAGAGTCTGCTGAGCAAAGACTTGAAAGTGCAGAAGCCTAAAGCTAAATACAAGGGAGCGCAATTTATAATTCAGGCAATTATCAATGAATTTGTTTGAAAAGGTTAAACTCCAGGCACAGTTAGAAACTATTTAGAAGTGCATGCCTCTGGCTTTCGAAGTGTAATTGTGCTTTGTTTGATGGGTTGCAATAAGTGAAATCCTTCTTTAAAGTGGTGTACAAGATTGGTTCAATTGTTACTCTCCAGCTGATACAGTTTAAAATGTAAGTCCTGCTCTCTGTATTACTTTTGTGTTGTTACAATTATTCATTTTGTATATGCATTAACTTTCACTAAAATGCAAAACTGACTTCTTGAAATGCAATCTTTGTGGATATTTTGGTCTCAAATATTTATTAGCAATAACATTATATTCAGTCGGTAAGAACACAGGAGGAAGGAGAAGTAATTCATTCAGCCCCTCATGGGCGGCACGGTGGCACAGTGGTTAGCACTGCTGCCTCACAGTACCAGAACCCGGGTTCAATTCCCACCTCAGGTGACTGACTGTGTGGAGTTTGCACATTCTCCCCGTGTCTGCGTGGGTTTCCTCCGGGTGCTCCGGTTTCCTCCCACAGTCTAAAGATGTGCAGGATAGGTGAATTGGCCATGCTAAATTGCCCGTAGCGTTAGGTGAAGGGATAAATGTAGGGATATGGGTGGGTTGCGCTTCGGCGGGTCGGTGTGGACTCGTTGGGCCGAAGGGCCTGTTTCCATACTGTAAGTAATCTAATCTAATCATGTCTGCTCCACCATTCAATGAGGTTTGAGCTGATCTGACGATCGTCAACTCCACTCTCTTACTTTTCCCCCTTGATTTGCTGACTGACTAAAAGGCTGTCTATCCCAGCTTTGAATATACCTAATGATGCAATCTTGACAGGCCTCAGCAGTAAAGAATTCCACAGATTCACTACCATCTAAGAGAAATGTCTTTCTCAACTCTGTCTGAAACAGGAGGACACTTACTTCGAGATTATGCCTTCTGGTTCTAAACTCTCCCACAACCACACCTCAGTGACCCTGTCAAGTCTCCAAAGAATCGTATGTGTTTCAGTAAGGTCATCTCTCATACTTCGAAACTCCAATGAGCTCAAGTCCAACCTACTCACCTTCTCCTCATAAGAACATCCTTTCATATCTGGGAAAAATCTGGTAAACATTCTCTGAACTGCCTCCAATTCCTCTGAAAAGGGGTGAGGGGCAAAACTGTACTCAGCATTCCAGTTGCAGTCTGACTAGTGCCTTGTATAGTATTAGCAAGACTTCCAGATATTTAAACTTCATTCCCTTTGAAATAAAGGCCAACAGTTCAGTTGTCTTCCCTTTCACCTGCTAACCTGCCTGCTCGACTTTTTTGATTAATGTACAAGGACCTTGCAGTCACTCTGGACTGCAGCTTTCTGCAGTCTTTTAGCATTTAAATAAAATTCAACTCTTCTATTCTTCCTGCCAAATGCATTTACTTGAGTACAAGTTACGTCTAGACTTATTCCAGTCCTCAGCTTGATTTTGTGTCTTTCCTGGGGAGATAGTAACTTACATTTAAACAAATTATATCTAGTTTGCTCTTTTCAACACAAATATTAAAGCATTAGAATCATAGAATTACTACAGTGTGGAAGCAGGCTATTCAGCCCATCAAGTTCACACTGACCCCCCAAAGAATATTCCACCCAGACCCACACCCCTATCCTATCCCTGTATCCCTGCATTTCCCATGGCTCATCCAACTAGCCTGCACATCCCTGGACACTATGGGCAATTTAGCATGGCCAATCCACTGAACATGCAAATGTTTGGACTATGGGAGGAAAGTGGACTGGACACAGGGAGAATGTGCAAACTCCACACAGATAGTCACCCGAAGATGGAATCAACTTTGGATCCCAGGAAGCGTAAGATTGCAGTGCTAACCACTGAGCCACCGCACCACCTCCGAGATGTTGGGGAACACTAGCCAAGGTAAAGATTACTAAAAGAGCATTCCATTGACAAAGGTTTATATTATTTTGTTGAACTTCTAAACATTACCATGGTTTGATTTGAAGAAGGTAATCCTTCTAAGATCTTGTCAAACTTTCTTCCCTCTGCAGGTTCCAGCAAAAGCAAATTATCCATTCATTCAATCATTCACAAATTGTTCAACTGAGTGCAAATTGGCTGTATTGTTTACTTATACGACAAGTAGCTATTAAAATGAGAATATAATAAGGCACAGAATATAGGAACAGGAATAGGCCATTTAGCCCCTTGAATCTGTACAAGCATTCAATGGTATCATAGTTTATTTCATCCATATACAAGTCAATTTATTTGACCATTTAATTATCAATCATTTTCAATTAAATATGGCCACTTTCATGATATATAAGGAGGATACAAATTGAGGAATAATTGACTTGCATCTCCTATGACTGAATGAGTACGTTCAATTTAATCAATTCCACTAATGAAACATGAATCACAATGAAAGAATTTGCAGTTTCCAATGTCCAGAAATTAAGTAGTTTAAGTAAAAGCAGTTTTTGTTGTGGCCCCACATCCTTCAATTTACAAAACCAAAATTTCACGGAGAGTTCACAAAATTATTTGACAAAAGTTATCACAAGGATGAAAGATTATCTTCTCATCTGAGTGAAGAGTATTTCTTTAAGGTCTAAGATAAGGAATGACTCTAGACCTCAGAAAGGTACAAAGTCAATATTGTAAGTCAACTTGAGAAAAATTTATTTTGAAAGCAATTGAAAGGAAATTGGTGCAATGGAATCATCAGAAGAGTATGTTAAGATGCTAAGCAAGTCCACCTAAGCTCCTTACAAACAGAAGTATGTATATTATAAAATATTAAGGAATGCTGAAGGTAGGACAGCAGGACAGAAAAGCTCTGGATCATTTTAAAGATAATGTGCAGATTAATGCATTAGATAGACAACAAAGCATCAAGAAAATTTTCAATAAATACAATGTAAGGAAGCACGTCAGATAATAATCTCAGCAATTGTGTTTTCCAGTTGCTGTCCATCTTTAAATAAACATGTTTGATTGTTTCAGAACTTCATTTGCACATTTTGTTTAGTGAATGCTGATGGCATCATGGTGAAAAATAGTACAGAAAACATGCTGGCTGAGGAATTACATAGTTAGTGAATATAAAAAATAAGTTACTTTGCTATTTTAGTGGATGGATCACCCTCTTATGCCAACACTTTGGATAGTGCCATTCAAAATGTATTGGCATGAACATTAAACTTGGCTCAAAGGGCAGAGTGAAATAAAATGAATCAACAGCACATTTAATACTCTGTCCTATTTCTGTTGCCATTGATTTATTGGGAGGAAATTGGGTGATCTTTAACAGAGGCTGCTGATTTACTTTACTGCCCAAGATGAATTTCTACTCTATTGAGTCTGGCGCTGTAGAACCAAATATTTAAGATCACAGTTAGCTCAGTAGGATCATTGAAACACCACCGGCTAAAAGATGCAGAATATAAAAGGAACATAATCATGATAAATTCTTCATACACCTTAGATAAAACAATATATGCAGCATTGACTTTCACACTTCTGTTTTTGTTCTGTAAAGCCCAAGTCATTGCCATAATGAGGTTCCTAACTGGGTTCATCTCAAGTATTTGTTGGTAGATAATTATTCTCCAAAAAGACAAGATTCCTGCAGTTCCTTCCACAACTCAATTAATTGAAACTACCATATGTGTTTGCTCCTGGTCAGCAGCTTCTTGAATGATCATATTTTTCTTGTTAAGGTCCCCTACATGCATCATTTGGTCTAAGTTTGCTAATTATTGTGCATAGTGATGTTTATTAAACTGATAGACTTGCTAATCTAAATTATAAAGTAGAGATTGAATATGTAATTCATAACGTTGCCTATCTCTTGAGAAGGAAAATGCATTTGGCCTTAAACCTCATATAAAAAGTAAACAAAATTAAACCATTTGGAAGAGGATACTTTAAATTGTTCAAAGTATTAGCAAATGCAATACTAAATATATCATCATGTTAAAGAAGGATGCTAAGCTTAAATGATGCTAAGCTTTAATCTTCTATACACCTAAAAAGATTTTGCATCTCTTAATGAATCATGAAGCAACTGGAGAAAATTTCTAAAATGGGCACAATGTTTCTGGACAACAAACCAAATGAATGGTACTTCTACTTGATTATGATACAAAAACCCAATTTGTCCATTTAAAATGCTTTTATTTAATACAGGGCAATAAACAACACCAAGGGATATCTTCCTATGTCTACAGTTGACAAGAGTTCGTCAAATTGCCAAGAGTGCAGAAAAAAGTTGCCAATAGTGGGTTGTGGTGGGTGTCATCAGATGCGCAGTCAAGACTTCTTACTAAGTGCATTACTCCTTCAGGAGGGAAATTGTGTTTCAATAGAATTCCCTTTGAACTTGATTCAATCCCAGATATCATTTATTGTACTACATTCAATATTTACAAGGTTTCAAAGTGGTCATATTGCACATGTAATAATCCTGATAACTTATTGTTCAGAACTTGTCAGGCTGTTCCAGTACAGCTACACCATTAGCATTGACAAACTATGTGGGAAATTGCCCACATATTTTCTTAATATAAAAAGCAGGAAAAATCCAATCCAGCTAATTTCTGCTCAGTCAGTCTATTTTTGATCTTCAATGAAGTGATGGAAGGTGCCATCAACTGCACTGTCAAATGACATTTGCTTAGCAATAACCTAACACTGATGCTCAGTTTGACTTCTGCTAGTTCCACTTAGATTATGAGATCATTAAAGCCTTATTTCAAGCGTGAAAAGGAGAGTTGAATTCAAGAGGTGAGGTGAGAGTGCCTGCCTTTGATATTAAGGCCTTATTTGAGGGAGAGTGATATTAAGGAGTCCTAGCAAATTTGGAGTCAATGGAAATCGGGGTAAAACTTTCTACTGATTTCAGTCATAGAATCATGAAGGAAGATGTCTGTGTTTGTTTGAGGTTAATCATCCGAGTTCCAGGACATCTCTGTACATGGATTTCAGGTTACTGTCACCAGACCAATCATCTTCAGCTGCTTCCTCAATGACATTTCCTTCACTGTAATGTTAGACTTTGACGTCTACAAGACCTCTCACTATTTTATTTCTTTGTGGACCTTTGAGATCCCTACATGGCAGTGACTTCTGAAACCATAAATTAATGTGTTAGTACATGGATCAAACTGTTGGCTTTGATGCTCACTGATAATCGTGCAATGTTCAGCACCATTTGTGACTCTTTAGACATTGAAGCATTTTGCATCTGGTATGACTAGCTTCTAGCTCACACTTGATGCAATATGCTTTTTTAAACTGGTCTGAAGTAAAGTAAAAGACTTTGTCATTAAGTGTTGTTTCTGCTGTGTTGATGCATACATTTTTTCATTGCTTAGCTACAGCAGCTGCCAACTATCTACATGGATAATTCTTAAAGTGGTAAACTCTTCAAAGCTATAAATGTTCTGTACTGGTCCTGGGTGCACCAGAATTTTCACCATTGTTACCTTGTGATATTTACCATCAGTGTTCGCTGATGCTTCCAAGCTTTATGTGTTCTGATACCAACCATGTTTGCTGTCTGCTTTCCTTACCTAGGTCAATGGCCGACTTGGTTTACAGTGGTAGAGAAAAAAAACCATTAGTCTCAATGAAAAAAAAATTGTATTAAATAACATGTTGTTTATTGTATGATAGCAATCAGGTCCAAGTTACATTAGTCAGTGAGACATTGCCACTAAGACTACTGTGAATCATGTCTTCAACATGCACATGTACATAAATCCTAAGATCTTTTGCCTTTTCCTGCACAAGTCTTTTATGCCACCATCAGAACATTAACTGTTCGAAACCATTGCCTTATATAGCACTGTATTTCTAGGAGAAAACCACACCAGATGGATACACCAAATAATCTGACATACCACTTGATATTTAAAAAAAAGTTTGACTCAGTTCCAATATTCTTCATCAAGAAGTGAAGTTCACTGCTGGCTGAAGGAAACTGCAAAGTCAGCCCTAAGGGAAAATTTTGTTACACCTCAGACACTGCCAAATTCCAACTCACACTGACCTGAACTATCTTGCAATTTCTTCACAGTGGATGTCCAGACATTCCCTTACAGGTTCTCCTAGTTATAATCCTCAGAAAAAGAAAGGTATAAATAATAAATAAACAATCTAAATAATTGCGCATAAAAGCTAGGTCTGGTAGTTTTGGCTTGTTTCTTTAAGATACTGGTATGGATATTTCATAGAATTGACCAGATTGTTTCCTTTCTGTGAATGCACACATCTATTTTCAAGACTTAAGCAGTTATTTGTTGATTATCCGACAAAGTGGATGCATCAAGGTTGGTTACAAAACATTATGGTACAGGTCAACCATAATCTAATTGATGGATAAAATGGGTTTGAACATTTGAATGGTCGGCTTGTGTGCCGAATTGTTCCTATCTTTCATTTATTACTGATTCCTCTGGTAATTCATGGGAGATATATCACTGCCAGTTGAAGAATGGGATGGGGCGTGGTGACAATCATTTTAATTTGGGAGGACATATGGAGAATGGATATTTGGTCTGCAAGGTAGTTATCTTTTAATTTTCAGAACCAGTTAATTTCACACATGGGTAAGTTGTTGGCTCGCTTGTATGTTGGTCTCTGTGAATTAAGCTCGGGAGTGCAATAGAAAGCAAATTTAAGCATGCTGACTTGAATGGATATGATGACCCAATGGGTTTTGCAATTCATCACCAGATCTTACATCATTTAAAAGAACACTTGCAAATCCTTTGTTCACGTCTCAAAACTGCTTACTCTGTGAATTTTATACCAAAATGGAAATATAACCCTGGCTCTTTTCTCTCCTGAAAGATGTATTATTAAGTCCCTCAGTTGTTTCCTCAACCTCACCTCAACAAACATGAGGAACTTTTCCACCTTTTCTCACTAAGATTGAGAGCATGCAGTCCGTTGCCTTGTCTAGTTTCTTTCCTTATCCACGTTCTCAGAAGCAATTTTCCTCTAAGCTATCTTTTCTGAATTAATTCTTAACTCATATTGTTCACTGGATTCTCTCCAATATTCCCTCACATCACCTTAAAGTTTGTCTTGTCCGCTTTCAGTCCTCTTGGCTCTATGCACACAAACATGGGGAATCAAAACAAACTAAAGGGTAAAACTTGAAAGTTGCAGGAGTAGAGGGTCCTGTATGTAGGTATGATTAAGTCAATGAAGATAGCAGGACAGGTTGGTGTCATGGACCGCAGGGAATATCCATGTGGTTCTTTTGGATTTGGTTAAATGTAGTTAAGACTCGACAACAGCAATTTCCTTAAATGTGCAAATTTATTGAGTAACAATAAACTATGGAAAAGGAAGGAAAACCAACAATTATAAAAGAAGGAAAGAGAAGAAACAATAAGCCTCACTTCCTTCTGCCCATTGGGGACCGCTCCATCAATGACTAGTCTGGAAGCTTAGATTTCTACCTGGCATCATTCACGATCCCAATCCAAGGTGAAGTCCCACCACTCGGAATGAAACTCTCTCTCTTATGCAGTGTAACAAACAGCAAGTACAGAAAAGAAACAAGCTGTCTTCAGTACAGGACTCATTTAAGCTGTCAAATATCATCAACAATTTCAGCCTTTCAGCCCATCCTATACAGTTGGGAGAATGGTGAATACTGCATGCTATATCCTTAGATTTATTAAGAGGGTCAGAGAGTGCAAGAGTAAAAAGCTTATTTTGAATTTCTACACAACACTGAACTGAATGGAATTGAACTATTTTTTGTCACATGTATTCAATATAAAATACAATGCAAAGTATATAGCGTCGCCATACACAGATGCCATTCACATTAAGTTAGAACAAAATAATTTTTAAAAGATAAAGGGAGTCCAACATTTCCCTTTCTGCTGCTACAGACCTGTTCCATGTTATGCCACCATGCCACACGGAAGCGGAAGTCCTGCCTGCTCCAGGCTCCACAGGCCAAGCGACCGATTCTGTAGCTAAGGTGCCTCTGAAAACGCCACTACCAATCCAGGGTCCATCTAAGCTGGCTCCTGCCAAAGAGCTCTTCGTTCCTTCATTATAACTTCCTCACATTTGATTCATCAGCATTTGGGCAGGCACTTGCTTCAGTAAAGTGACAGAAGCACAGACTGTAGTTGACAGGCCTCCAGTCTTCATGGTAGGCCGACCACAGCAGCATGGTTCAAATGGTGCTGTCTCTTGCATTGAATCCCATCGGCAAATTTCACTGTTCAATTTCTTTCACCATTCCCTTGTCTTTTTCCTTAATCATGCTGTTTTCCTATGGAGATTTCCAGACTTGAACAAGAGCAAATGTCACAAGGCTATCAACTTAGTTGGAAACCTGTGTGGAAACCGAAGAAAAGCAACTCACTGGATTACACTAAATCCCACTGGTCTAGCTGCAGCTGGAGCTTTATTCCTGGCTCTGGATATTGTATGCTGGGAAGAAAATGAAGAAAATTTGAGGCACAGAATTAATCACTACTTGGAGGGGTCAAAATTACTTAAGGACAGTCAGCATGATTTTGTCAGTGATAGATCATGTCTAACAATTTGATTGAACTTTTCTGTGGGGTGACTGAGAATGTAAATGAGCGTAGTGTAGTCGAGATGGACTTCAGTCAGGTTTGTGATAAGGTCTCACAAGCAAGATTGGTCAAAAATCTAATGAGATCCAGGGCAATTGCAAATTGTATCTGAAATTGGCTTGAAGCAGAGAGTGGTGTTTCAAGGGTTGTTATTCATGACTGGAAGCCTGTGGCCAATGGCATACAGTAGGGTTTGGTGATAGAACCCTTGCTGTTTGTTGTGTACACATGCATCTCAGGGGTATGCCTACAGATGGCATGAAAATGTGGTAAATGACTAAGAATAGAACAGAATCTCTACAGTGTGGAAACAGGCCCTTCGGCCCAACAAGTCCATACCGACCATCCGCAAAGTAACTCACCCAGACCCATTCCCCTACCTTATATTTACCCCTCACTAATGCAACTAACCTACAAATCCCTGAATACTATGGGGCAACTTAGCATGGCCAATTCAACTAACCTGCACATTTTCCAATTATAGGAGGAAACCAGAGCAAACACAGCAGAATGTGCAAACTCCACACAGACAGTCGCCCGAGGCTGGAATCAAACCCAGGTCCCTGGCCCTGTGAGGCAACAGTGCTAACCACTGAGCCACCGTTCTGCCCCAACCACTGAACCACCATGCTTAGGCTTTTCTTTTCTGAAACATTTGGAATTCAGAAGAATGAGCTGGTGGATCTCATAGAAACCTTTAAAATTCTAACAAGGCCAGACAGGGTATACGCAGCAAAGATGTTCCTGATGACTATGGAGTCCAGAGCCAAAGGTTGGTCCAAGAATTTGGATTAGGACATTTCGGATTGAGATGAGAAGATATTTCTTTACTGAGAGAATGATCAGCCTGTAGAATTTTCTGTTACAGGAAGTGGTTGAGGACAAGTCATTGAATGCTTTAAGAGAAATTAGATATGGGGCTTAGCGATCAAAGACAGGAAGAAAGCAGGAACAGGAGATTTAATTGAATAATCAGTTTTGATTATATTGAATGCCAGAGCAGGCTCAAAGGGCTGAATAGTCTGCTGCTGCTCCTGTTTTCTATGTTGTTATGGATTGTCCTCATTTCTTCAAGAGGAAAGCCTCTTGTTCAAGAAGATTGTCCTCATTTCTGCATTCCATAAGGCATGCAGACAAGACAGGGTTTGCAACTATGGTCCATGTGCTAGATATCGATTTTTGCCACTTATAACCATGATCTGCATCAGATTTTACAATATTAAACACCAGGTTAGAAATAAAAATCAGATTGTTTTATTATAGGATTTTGTCTGTACAGCAGCAGCACTTAGTGACACATGCACACATTCAGCCAGTACTCAGTGACACTTTTGTCTGTTTCAGCTTTTAACCATTAGATCCAGAGGGTGGGTAGCATTTTCTCTCAGGGGTTTTCCCTCACAAGACTGGCCATTCTAAGGACACATTTAGGAATAATATATCTTCAAAGGGAACAAAGATGAAATTTGACCATTGCCTTTCTTAGGTATAATAGTTCGTCTTTTTCTCAATGTTATCATTAATGATGCAATTATGAAACACAATTTAATATATGGTCTCAAAGCATTCAGATCCTGGTATCATTAGATATGTGTGTGGAAATACAAATACTGATGCAAAATATTATTTCAAATTTACATTTAAGTGTTCATTCTTGCTTGGCTGCTTCAGTGGTTCAGTGGTTCAGTGAGTAATGAATGCTTGACTTTATCCCCAAGGGTTGTCCTTCTAGTTGAACTCATTTGTTTCTGTTGCACAGAAGATATTTCAAGTACTTTACTAGAACACTGTATTATGACACAGTGCTCCTTGATTTGATTTAGTGTAGTCAGATGACCTAAGTACATAAAGTTCTCATGATATAGCAAAGTTTTTGATTCCAATTAGTTCACTGGTTAAGAAAATACAATTAGTTACAGAGTCAGAGAATCATGCAGCAGAGAAACAGGCCATTTGTTTCACTATGTCTATGTCAACCAACAAACACCAAACTACACTAATTCCAATTGCCTCTATTTGGTCCTTAGCCTACTATGCCCTGGCATTTTAAGTGCTTGTCCAGATGCTTCTAAAGTGTTGTGAGATTATCTAGCTCCTAAACCCTCTCAGGCAGTGTGTCCCATATTTCTAACATCCTCTGGGTGAAAAACAAATTTCCTCAGATCCCCTGTAAATCATTTACTCCTCACCTTAAACTCATGCCCTCTTGGTCTTAGACATGTCTGCCGTGGGAAAAAGATTCTCATAGTCAAACCTATCTATGATTCTCATACTTTTTTCTACCTCAAACAAATCCCCGCTCAGCCTCCTCTGCTCCAAGGAACACAAATCCAATTCTATCCAGTCTCTTCTCATCCTGACACGTTCCATTCTAAGCAACATCCTGGTGATTCTGCTCTGCACCCCCTCCAGTGCAATCACGATCTTCTGATAGTGTGGCAGCTCCCTCCCCCCCCAAAAAAAATGCACAAAGTATTAATCATCTGTGGCCTAACCAATGTTCTATAACGTTGCGATAAGACTTCTCTGCTCCTATGTTCTACTATCCAGCTAATGAAGGCAAGCGTCCCATTTCTTCACCATCCTGTCTACCTGTGTTAATACCTTCATGAATCTGTGGAGTTGTAGACCAAGATCCCTTTGTTTGTCAGGACTCCCTCGGGTCTTCCATTCTTTGTGTAAATACTTACATTATTAGACCTCCCAAAATTACCTCACATTTATTAGGATTAAATTCTACCTGCCATTTCTCTGCCAATTCACCTGTTGATAAATATCAGACTGTAGTTTGAAACCATCCTCCTCTCTATCAACGATGCCACAATTTTCGTATGATCTGCAAACTTACAAATTATACCTTTGACATTCACATTCAAATCGTTAACGTATATAACAAACAGCAAGGGTCCCAGCACTGAATCCTGTATTACACTGCTGGTCCCAGGCTTTAATCACAAAAAATAACCCTCTGCCACCAGACCTTGCAACCCAATATTGGCTCCCATTCTCAACATACCTTTCAGACCAGCCTTACTTCTCAAATGCCTTACTCATACCCATGCAAGGAGAAAGTAAGTGCTGCAGATGTTGGAGATCAGAGTCAAGAGTATGGCACTAGAAAAGCATAGCAGGTCAGGCAGCATCTGAGAACAGGAGAATCGGAATTCCTGGTGAGGGTCCCGTGCCTGGGGCGTCGATTTTCCTACTCCTCAGATACTGCCTGACCTGCTGTGCTTTTCCAGCGCCATACTCCTGACTCTGATATCCATGTAAACCACACCAACTGTGCTACTTTATCAATATACTTAGTCACCTTTTCAAAAACCTCAGTTAACCTAGATAAGATCTCCCTCCAATAAATCCATGCTGGCTATCCCTGATGAATCCCTGCCTTTCCAAGTTTTGATTAAGCCTAACCTTCAGAACTTTTCCAATAATTTCTCTCCTACTATGTCAGACCAACTAATCAGGAATTACTTGGCCTATCCCTGCTGCCCATCTTGAACAGAGGGACCCATGTGAGCTATCCTCCAGTTATCTGGTACTTCACCTGTGGCCAGTGAAGAATTAAATATCTATGCCAGGGCCCCAGCAATCTCCTTTGCTTCCATTAACAGCCTGGGATACAGTTCATCAGTTCTTGAGGATTGATGCACCTTTATGTCCATTAACACATCTAAGATCTTAACATATTCTTGAACCTTTCCATTCCAACTGAAATCACCAGCTACAATGTCTTTCCTCAGTTGAGAAATATTCTTTTAAGACCTCAACCATATCCTCTGGCTCTATGCACAAATTGCCAGTATCATCTCTAATAAGCCCCAAATTTTCCATGGTAATCCTCTTACTCTTATAATGATTATAAAATGCCTTGGGATTTTCCTTAATTTTGTTTGCCAAAGATATTTCATGGTCTCTTTCTGCCCTCTTAATTTCTTTCCTAAGCATCCTCCTTTATTCCTTTTCCAAAGGTATTCCTTGTTTTTAATGCTCTGTACCTAAATACGCTTGCCTCTTTTTCTTTATCAAACTCACAATATCCCTTGACGCCCAGAGTTCCTTGGACTTGCTGCCCATGCCCATCATTCATGGAGGAAGATGCTGGCCCTGAATTCTCACTGGATTACTTATAAACAAGTTGCCAAATACAGACTTACCTTCAAGTAACTGCTCCCACTCTATGTTTGTGAGATCCTGTCAAATGATATTGAAATTGGCCTTCCCCCAAATTAGACATTTAACATCTGGCCCACCCATTTCCCTTTCCGTAATGACTTTGAAAGTCACAGAGTTATGGTCACTATCTCCAAAATGTTCGCTCAGTGACACTCCAATTTGACTGGCTTTGTTCTCTCGGATTAGGTGTAGCATTGCCTTCACTCCAATCAGACTACTTACATTGCGGCACAAAAAATGTTCTGCTGGATGCATTTTTAAAATTCCACCCCAGCTAATCCTTTCACACTAAGGCAATCCCAGTTGATGTTAACTAAGGTAACATCTCCTAAAACAATAATATTGTTTCTCTCACACCTTTCTGTAATTTGCCTAAAACCTGTTCCTCCGTCTCCCTCTGAGTATTGGGAGGCCTGGAAAATAATCCCAGCAAAGTGAGTATCCGTTTTTTGTTTCGAAGCTCTAACCAGATGGCCTTGTTCGAAGACCCTTCTCTGACATCCTCTCCTATTACTGCACTGATGGTTTCCTTTCTTAATATCCTCAACTGTCTTACCACCCCATCCCATCACACCTGAAATTTCTGTACTCTGGAATGTTGAGGTGCCAGTCCTACTCCTCCTTCAACCATGTCTCAGTGTTGCAACAATATTATATTCCCACATGCTGATTAATGCCCATCGTTTTACTAGTCAAGCTCCTTGAAGTAAAATAGATATAATTTAGCACATCCCTCTGCCAAATTAGTCTACAACCTCCACAACAGCAGAAGCAGACCACCCATCAAAGATGTTGGACCCATTCCGTTTCAGTTGCAACCTGTCCAGCATGTAGAACATCCACTCACCCCTAAAACTGTCTCAATTATCCAAATATCTAAAGCCCTCCCTCCTATACCATCCTTTTAGCCACATGTTCATCTGACCTATCTTCCTATTTCAATACTCAGTTGCACATGGCACTACTGGAAGCAATCCAGAGATTGCAACCTCAGCTTTAATCAACTATCTAACTCTCTAAATTCCTGTTGCAGGACCTCATTTCTAATTATTACCTAGGTCATTGATACTGACATGTACCATAACTGCTGGCTGTTCACCCTCCCCCTTCAGCCTGTTTTGCGAGATCCCTGATCCTGACCCCAGGACGGCAACATATGATTCGAGAGTCTAGTTTGGCGCCACAGCACTGCTTGCTAGTTGTCCTTTCAATTGTATCACAATCAGTAAAGTCTTGCAGTCTTCTTCTTCCCCTGCTGTGCTGCAGATCCAACTGTGATGCCACAAAATTGTCTGTTGTTGCTTTCCCTAAGAGATCAACCTCCATAACATTATCCAATATGGTATATCCATATGTTTTGTTTAGTGAATATTACCTGGTGATAAATCAGAAAGATGTATTGCAGGGATGATTTTAATCCTAATTGTCAGGTGGACCACATTCAACATATTCCTTATACCAATAGCTTGAATTTAAATCCTCAGTCTTTTGCCTATAGTAGTATTTATTACATATGGGGACACATTTTTCTGTCTGGTAATGTTCCCGTACAAATGTGTAACATGCTTGCTCATTTTCATCACATGTTGATCCATTTAAAAGAAATTTAAGAAGCACACAGAAGAGTTTATTACCCATCACACATTAAAGCAGGAACAATCCCAGTCAGAACATGTACTATATATTTACATAGTGATGTGTGTAGCATAACTGCAACTAACTTTTATGTAGTGACTTCAATTTAATAAAGTACAACCAACTTCAGCTGTTTCATCAATGACACTCGTTGCATCATAAGGTAAGAGATAGGAGTGTTTTGCTGATAATTGCACAATGTTCTTCACAATTTGCAACTCCTATGATACTGAAACAATGCATTTTCAAATGCAATAAAACCTGGACAATATCCAGATTTGAAAAGTACCTCATAAATGCTATGTAAAGACCACCTCCAAAGCGAGGCTGTTTAACCATGGTCTCTTGTCATCCAATGATGTTTCCATCTCTGAATCCTTCACAATCAACATCCTGGGGGGGTACTGTAGACCATAAACTCAACTGGACTTGCACGTAAGTACTACAAGAGCAGATTAGAGGCTAGGATTACTGCAGAGAGTAACTTATATCCTGACTCCCCAAAGTCTGTCCACTTTAAGGCACAAGTTAGGAGTGTGATGGAATGGTTACCACTTTTGCACGGTGGCTCAGTAGTTAACACTGCTGTCTCACAGCACCAGGGTCCCAGGTTCGATTCCAGCCTCAGGCAACTGTCTGTGTGGAGTTTGCACATTCTCCCTGTGTCTGCGTGGGTTTCCTCTGGGTGCTCCGGTTTCCTCCCACAATTTAAAGATGTGCAGATCAGGTGAATTGGCCATACTGAATTGCCCCATAGTGTAAGGTGCATTCATCAGGGGTCAATATAGGTTAGGGGAATATAGGTCTGGGTGGGTTACTGTTCAGAGGGCCGGTGTGGACTTGTTGGGCCAATGGGCCTGTTTTCACACTGTAGGAAATCTAATCTAATCTTTCCTGGATCAGCACAGCTCCAACAACATTCAAGAAGCTTGACACCTTCCACAACAAAGTAGCTCACTTCAATGCCACCAAAACCACAAGCATCCACTCCCTCTATTGTAGCAGCAGTGTGTATCTAGAAGATGCATTATGGCAATTTTTCAAAGTGACAATACTTTCCAAACCCATGACCACTTTTATCTAGAAGAACAAGGGCAGAAGCTACATAGGAACACCACCACATGCAAAGTTCCATCCAAATCGCTCCTGACTTTACCATCATCCCTTCAATGTTGCTGAGTCAAATCTTGGCACCCTTTCCCTAACAGTATTGTGAAATCATCTACATAAAATAGACTGCAGTAAATTGAGAAGGCTGCTCATTACTGACTTCTCAAGGGCCATTAAGGATAAGAAATAAATGTTGGTCAGCCAACAAAGCTCACATCCCCAGAAAGAATAAACAGCATGTGTCAAGATCCTTCACAGGGACTTAGTCAGACAAAATAATTTATGCACAGCAAAGAAGGACACCCTAGAACAGATAATGAATTAGTTTTTAAGGAGTACCTTCAAAGGAAAGGGAGGTGGTGAGGTGGTTAAGTGTAATCGGGGAATACCAGAACCTAAGACCTTCACAGTTGAAGACAGCAATGCTGGTCAAAGAAAGTTGGGAATACACAAATAAGCAGGATTGGAGGTGCATGGAATTCTTTGTGGCATTTTAATTGGAAGTAATTGGGGTGTATTCCATGTGTATACATCCGCTCCATTCTTCCACTTTCACATATGGTTCTGACTCCAGGTACTTTGGAGGGTACTTGTTTCCCAATAATTTGTATTTCTTTCTACTATTCTTTACAATGGCTACTAGGATTGAAGTTCTTGTGTTTTTTTCTTTCCTTAGATTCCAACCTTCATCTTTTGACAACTATCTTTTGCTACTGAAAAGCCAGATGGTGAAGGACAGAAGTGGACCCAATCTTTAGACAACTTTATTTGCAGTGTTGCACATTGTAAGCATACCACTCATAAGGTGCCAGTGGCGGTGCCAGTGTTGGACTGGATTGGACTAAGTCAGAAGTCACATAACAGCAAATTATAGTCCAATAGGGTTATTTGAAATCACAAGCTTATCGAGCGCTGCTCTTTCATCAAGTGAAGCTCATAAAGTAACTGCCACAATTTATGTCTGTTTATTTATAAGGGATAAAGTAAATGTCCATTTAATGCACATCACTTGCACATGTTGAACACAATTAATGTGCAATTATCTCAGATCACTGTCTCCCCTTTCATCCTAGTGCTGACTCTGTATACTGCCAGTTATCCTTCTCTCCCATTTGCTTCTCCCTCTATTTTGTTTAGATTCTTTCCTTGCCCAATCACTTATCCTACTTCTACCACCAATCTAATAGTTATTGCCAGTATTGCAGTGGTCCAAAATTGAAATTTATTTGATTTGACATAAATAAGATTCACCTAACAGTAGGCATCCAGTTTAGCATTCCACTCTATTGATGTGAACTAACATCTCGACCCATGAGTCACACTGACAAAACATAGATCTGTTCATTATTTTCAAGTTATTGAATTGTACTGTTTGTTATCATTATCCTAGATTTTGATTGGTGTTCAACTCTAAGGTTTAAGTCTTGATTAAGCTAAAAGTCCAAAGCACAATCTCAAAATCCACTGTGACTTTAAATTTACCATCAGTCCTTAAATGGTCATTCCTGCTTGTGATAGATTTAACTGGGTTGAGCTGCTATTCTAATAACATTCAAGAGTTTCACATTGTCAGTTGGATTAACAATGCTTCTCTAGTCTTGATAACCTGCAAACAATGTATTCCTAAATTACCAATCATTAGCTGAAGGTGTTTGATTTAATAAAGTAAATTAAGCATAAATAATTGGTTGTTTATTTACACACATTAAAATATAATTGCTGTGCTTCATCATCTAATATCAGGCATGAGAGGCAATAATCAGCTTGTCACCTTTCGGTATTATGCAGGTATCAGGATACAGTTATTGAGGAACTAATGAAATATTTATACCACAAACAGTATTTTAATCATTCCTGTTCAGGAATCCTGCTTGAGGCTGTACTCTTTCTTTATAGCTAATGTAAACAACTCAGACAAATGCTGTGGTTCTGTTCGCCGAGCTGGAAGTTTTTGTTGCAAACGTTTCGTCCCCTGTCTAGGTGACATCCTCAGTGCTTGGGAGCCTCCTGTGAACCGCTTCTGTGGTGTTTCCTCTGGCATTTATAGTGGCCTGTCCCTGCTGCTTCCGGTTGTCAGTTTCAGCTGTCCGCTGTAGTGGCCGGTATATTGGGTCCAGGTCGATGTGTTTGTTGTTGGAGTTTGTGGCTGAGTGCCATGCTTCTAGGAATTCCCTGGCTGTTCTTTGTTTGGCTTGCCCTATAATGGTAGTGTTGTCCCAGTCAAATTCATGTTGCTTGTCGTCTGCGTGTGTGGCTACTAGGGATAGCTGGTCGTGTCGTTTCATGGCTAGTTGATGTTCGTGGATGCGGATCGTTAGCTGTCTTCCTGTTTGTCCTATATAGTGTTTTGTGCAGTCTATATAGGACAAACACTATATAGGACAAACAGGAAGACAGCTAACGATCCGCATCCACGAACATCAATTAGCCACGAAACGACACGACCAGCTATCCCTAGTAGCCACACAGACCCACACAGACACCCACACGCACCCTTATAGACACACACACAGTCCCACACTCACACATGCACCACCTCACACACTTAAGACACTCTGCACTCACTACACACACACACATACACACACACATTTTTATACTCACAACCCCCACCCCAGACAGACACACACACAGAGACAGACAAAGACCCACATGCACACATATATTTTCTGGGGTGAATTTGTACTTGCAGAGATATATTGCACTTTTCTCAAAAACTGCATACATTCATGTAGAACTCTGAGCTCAAAAACTGCATGAATTTATGTAAAACTCTGTGATCTCACTTTTTAGATTAGAATCAATCTAAACATCAGGTCATAGACAGAGAACACAGAGGGCTAACACCTTCAACATATTGTCTAGCTATCACCATTATTAACAGCTAACCCGAGAATGCAACTTTTAAAAAAAGGTTTTGTGATTTACACATGAAAGAAATGAAACTATCACTGTATTCTAACAGATGAAAGGCTTAACAGACAATCAATGTTTCAATGTATAATTTCAGTTACATCACACTGTAAATTTTTGCTATAAATTCTGTGTGTTAGGATTGAGCCTCCACTATCACCTGATGAAGGAGCATCGCTCCGAAAGCCAGTGTGCTTCCAATTAAACCTGTTGGACTATAACCTGGTGTTGTGTGATTTTTAACTTTGTACACCCCAGTCCAACACCGGCATCTCCAAATTGTAAAAGTTCAGGGAATTGTTGCACAGCATATGGAACACGGCAAATAATGTATGGATGCTACATTTGCAAGGGAATATTTCAAAACTGAAAGAGACTCTTTTATTTACTATCTTTGCAATACTGCTAAATTTTGTTACCTTGGACTTGCTGGTGTTGTATGTTTTTGATTCCATATCTTAATGCTTAACAAGTTCATCTATCTAAAGCAGGTATGGAATTATTAAGTTATAACTGGTTATAATCTGTTCTCATTCGTCAATTAATAACGCAGAAGTGTGATAGGAAGTGGATAGGGAGGTAGGGTAATGAAGGGAAAGTGGGAACTTCTTCCATACAAAGTATAAGATTTGGATTTACTGAGATTTATTTCAATGAGTTGACTGTGATTGAGCCAATCTAAAACAAGACTAAGTCGGAGTTAAGATTTCATTTTTAAAAAAGGACTTTGAGATACAAGAATGGAAGTGGTAAACCTGTTTCCTTATCGGTCTGTTTTCAGCAGCACGGGAAAAGAGGCAAGTTGTAAACCAGTTCCATTCCTGTTTAAAAGCTACTGGCATCATTATCCATTTTAAAGCTTACAGAATATTCATGGACACACACAGCATTTGGAAGTATTCAAACATCACATTTGCAGAGTGAAGGAGTGAACAATGAGTTGAAGGCAGAAAGATCATGAAAGGTCAGTAAAAATGATATTATCTCCTTCACAGATCATCATTAGAATCTATAGCCAGTATATTATCACTTATTCACTGTGAGTTATGGCAGTGTGTGACCTTTAAATAGTATGATTGCCAAGTTGTTACTGCGGTCAACTGGTGAGCTGACAAGTGAAAGAACAGCATTGTCAAAGTGGAACATTCTGCAGAAACATTAGAATAGATTATCTAGTGGCTAAAGTGCTGTTCTCCATTGTTGAAAGTCTAACCCAGAGTGAAATCCAGTACTAAATGTCTAAACTCTACCCTATTTTTAAAAATGAATTTATTAAAAATCAACTCAGCCATCTGTTTCATATTTTGACAAATGCTTTAGCTTTCATTCATTTTCTTTTTCATGTCAGTGAAGCCATCTATTTAGATATTTGCAAACTTTGGTAGATGGGTTAAATTGTGTTTGACGTCAGAAGAACTTGTGATTTCTGAAGAGCAGCATTTGTTTCAGATAAATGGTAAATGTAATTTTGGTAGGTTTGACAAGTTTGTGAGCTCCTGAAAGGCTAATAAATTTTCACGTGCCCTTTGAAGAGATATTTGCTTATTTTGATGGAAGTTTGATCTCAAGGGATGATGGGGTTTGTTCAATAGATTGAGTAGGGGTAGAGGGGTAGAGGATATTGAATGGGGGCTATGAACTAGGTGGGTAAGTGGATGAATGAGGAGAGTGGTTGGTGATGAAAGGTATGTGAGAGCATGAAGAGAGTAGAAGTTGTAGCTGGTTAACAGTCAGTGGGGGTATATAGGGTAAAAGTGTAGGGAGGTTTTAGTAGGTGAGATTGAAGGCTGCTTTAAACTAATCTGCAGATTTAAATATCCTCACAGATCCTTTAATAGCGATGTCTTTGTGGTCCCAGCCTCCACCATTTCTTCTGGCAGCTCATTCCATACATGCACCGCCCTTTGCATGAAAAAGTTATCCCACAGGTCCTTTTTAAACCTTTCCTTTCTCACTTCAAAGCTATGTTCTCTTGTTTTGAACTCCCCTACCCTGGGAAAAAAGCCTTGGCTGTTTACTCTATCTATACCCCTCATGTTGTAATGAGCCTCTATAAGATCACCCCTTCAGCCTCCGATGCTCCAGCCTATTCAGCTTCTCCCTATAGCTCAAACCCTCTAGTCATGGCAACATTTTTGTAAATCTTTTCTGCACCCTCTCAAGTTTAACAATATCCTTCCCATAGAAGAGCCACTAGAATTCTACACAGTTTTCTAAATGTCGCCTCGCCAATGTACAGCCACAACATGACATTACAATTTCTATATTCAAGTTTTTGGACCAATAAAGACAAGTGTTGCAAATGCTTTCTTCACTACCCTGCTTATCTGCAGCTTTACCTTAGCTCAGTTGGTTCGAAATCTAGGCTATAATGTAGAGTAAGACGAAGTAAGTATAGGTTCAAGTCCTATACTAAATGAGGTTACCATATTAATCCCTCCCTTTCAGCCTGTCCACTTGTCTGAGGTGTTAAAACCATCAGCAGCTATCTCTCTCTAATGAGAGACAATGACGTTGCCTTTATCTTCATCAGTATAGTTACACTTTCTTGATTAAGTAGCTAAAGTTTTGTGTTTGGACATTAAAGAATAAGCCTCTAGCTCAAAAGTAGAAAAATATCTCTCTCTTTCTCTCTTTTCTGTGAGCAGACAAGTGAAATAAAATCCGAATCAGCCTGCTACGCTCCTCCACAATGTCCATCTTGGAAGGAAAAAGGATGAAAAAACCAAACATCTTTAGATACACTGAAAAAAGACAATTCTTGAACAAGTGAATAACAATGAGAATTGGTCTGTCCACATCCTGGGTCCTCATCCAAAAAGTCAAAAGGAAGTGGATAACAGCTGAAGAAAAATATTTCATTGACCCTTGTAATCCAGACTGGTGCCAGAACTGAGCTTCATTGACTTTTGTTTCTTCCTCGTCCATAATACTTGTCTCTTTTTGTGTCCATTTATATATACATAGACTTTTTTAAATGGATAGAATTTAAGTTATAGAGTTACAACAATAATTCAAAGTTAAAAATCACGCAATAACCAACTGATGAAGGAGCAGCACTCTGAAAGCTACTGCTTCCAATTAAACCTGTTGGACTATAACCTGTTGTGTGATTTTTAACTTTGTCTACCCCTGTCCAACACCGGTATCTCCAAATCATGAACAATAATTCACGTTTCCTTTCTGCCATTTGTTCAAAACAATCTACAATAAATCTTTCTTTTTTGTACTGTATAAAAAACTGACAAGTCTTTTTTTCAACCTGAATTCATCATCAGGTAAATAGTGGATTGGATAATTTGATTTGATCTTTTTGTATCTGTAACAACTCTAGAATTTCCAGTGCATTCTCACAGTGACAAAGGGACGTCACCTCTCCTGGACTAGACTCACCTTCATTTAGTCGAGAATGTGGTGCTGGAAAAGTACAGCAGGTCAGGCAACATCCAAGGAGCAGAATCAACATTTCGGGCATAAGCCCTTCATCAGGAAATGAAAGGAGGAGAACTTCTTCATGGTAGACATCCTTGTAGGAGGCTTCACAGTAAGGTTAAAATCAACAAGGAGAAAATGAGAACTGCAGATGCTGGATGAGGGTTGATTTTAACCTTAAGGGCTTATGCTCGAAATGTTGATTCTCCTGCTCCTTGGATGCTGCCTGACCTGCTATGCTTTTCCAGCAACACACTCTCGACTCTGATCCCCAGCATCTGCAGTCCTCTCTTTCATCTTCATTTGTGATTGCATGAAAGAGTGTGCAACAGAGATTTACCTAAATGCTGCTGGATGAGAAGATCTAAGTTATGAGATGGATAAAGTTAGATTGCTTTTCTTGGAACAGCAGCAAGTTGAGAGTACACCTGGTGAAGGAGTATAAGACAAATAAAAGGTTATGAGGGACATAGGTAGCATCATAGGAAGGCATTATTTCCATTAGTAATGGGCTCAGTAAATGAGGCATAAATTTAAGGTAAGAGGTAGAAGACTACAAGGAGAGTTAAGGACATTTTTTCACTTAGAGGATGATGTGAGTCTGGAAGTCACTGCCTCTAAGAGTCAGAAATTCCTTTAAACAGCATCTAACAACTCAGCGTGTCAGCTTCCCCATGCAAAAACAGATCAGCCACTTCCAAAGGGAATGAGTTAAAGGTCTTCAGCCCCATTTCACTGCAACCATGAGAATGATATTCAGATTACTATTTTTGTGGGCAGTTTCTTCCAATAACACCTTTCAACCACCACTCACTCGGCCTTCATAGACTCTGGGATGAGGGGGGTTACCTTCTGAGGAAAATTAGACAGCTTGGCCCTGCATGCATTGCAACTTTCAAGAATGTGAGGTGATCTTATTAAAACAGATATATGATTCTTAGGGGAGGGGACTTGATAAGGTGGATACTGAAAATATGTTTTTCTTTGTGGGACATATTAGATCTAAGTGACACAATTTAAAAATAATGATCTTACATTTAGGTTGGAGATATTACAGAGTTCTGAATCTATGGAGCTCTTGCTCCCAGAGTGTGGTGCTGGCAGAGGTGGATAGATTCTTGATGAGAAAGGGAGTCAAAGGGCATTGGCAGAAAGTACGAAAATGAAGTCAAGTCCACAATTAGATTAGCTGTGATCTTATTAAATATTGGAGCAGACTCAATGGGCCAAGTGACCTAGTCCTGCTCTTCATTCACATGTTTATGTGTTTATTAAAACTGAGTGAAATATGTCTGCTACAATCTTGGCCAAAATCTAGATTGATATCACACAAGGTTATAATACTGACTTCCATAATCAAGGGCTTTAATGCCTGTCTTGGTTGAGTGCCATGGAATGGTAGAAGTTGCCAACTTCTCATTTGACAGTTGGACAATTCTATGCAAGACTAAGAAAGCACAACCTCAATTAATAATCCCTGATATTAACTTATCGCCTACAAAAGTAACAACCATGGTGAGATCTATTTACTTGGTCCAAACTTGGGGATGAGCATGTTCCTCACTTCCACATATGGAATGAACTCACAGAGACCTTTGCCCAGTGATCTTTAGAGCTGCCTTAGTGAAAGGAGATGCTACTGCACGGGATCTTCCAGAAATTGGTAGAGGTTTGGCCAACCTCAGTACAATACGTAACAGCAACCTGGAACAAAATCTCCTTTCGAGTAAACCAGCTGGACACATGTTGCCCATGAAAGCCAAGATTTCTGTTACAGGATGCCAAACTATCCCAGTTCTAACTTTCTGGCTGTGCAAGAGCAGTTAGTTTCATACAGTCAACTTGTCTATGCTGGCCAGCTGTCCTAACCTAATCTAGTCCCATTTGCCAGCACATGGCCAAAATCCCTCTAAGCTCTTCCAGATGCCTTTTAAATGTTGTAATTGTACCAGCCTCCACCACTTCATCTGGCAGCTCATTCCATACACGCACCACCCTCTGCATGAAAACGTTGTCCCTTAGGTTCCTTTTAAATCTTTCTCCTCTTACCCTCAAGCTATGCTTTCTAGTTCTGGACTCCCCCACCCCAGGTTAAAGACCTTGTCTATTTACCCTGTCCATGCCCCTCATGATTTTATGAACATCAAGAAGGTTATCCCTCAGCCTCTGGTACTCAGGTAAAACAGCCCCAAGCCTATTCAGCCTCTTCCTATAGCTCAACTCTCTAACCCTGGCAATATCCTTGTAAATCTTTTCTGAACCTGTTCATGTTTCACAATATCATTCCTCTAGGAAGGAGACCAGAACGACTTCAGCCAATCCTTAGAATATAGGTTCTTTGCTGAAATTCTTCACTAACTCTTCTATCTCTTTCTTTGTCTCTGTGTCAAATTTTGTTTGATAGCACTTTGTGAAATGTCTTGAGGGGTTATGCTATGGGTGGCACGGTGGCACAGTGGTTAGCACTGCTGCCTCACAGCGCCAAAGACCTGGGTTCAATTCCCTCCTCAGGCGACTCTCTGTGTGGAGTTTGCACATTCGCCCCGTGTCTGCGTGGGTTTCCTCCGGTTTCCTCCCACAATTCAAAAATGTGCAGGTTAGGTGAATTGGCCATGCTAAATTGCCCGTAGTGTTAGCTGAAGGGGTAAATGTAGGAGAATTGGTCTGGGTAGGCTGCAGGTCGATGTGGACTTGTTGGGCCGAAGGGCCTGTTTCCACACTGTAAGTAATCTAATTTTGACAAACAGATTCAAGTTGCTAATGAATCTGGTGATAGTCCTTCTGCAAGATTAAAATGAAATAAACTACAGAAAATTGCATGACTGTTTATCAGTTCCTTGTCTCAAAGCCACTAAAGCAGAAGTAGCCAGAAAACCTGTCAGTTTTGGATTAATGGAGAGAGACCTGTGTACACAGGAACCTAAATTATCCGAAGGATATAGACAGTGAATATTTTGCTTGGATAACCAAATTCCGAATAACTCAGTTCGCCAAGCATCGGGACCTTGTGACCTTGTTCATTTAGTCTGAAATTCAGAGAATTGAATGCCGAATACTCAAGGTTTGTCTGTACTCATTTTACTGTGTTCCACTTTTGACCTGGAAGTTCTTGGTACAGGCATGTAATGATTGCTATCACAATAAAGCACGGCATTTCTTAATTTACATTAAAAAATTAGTTTGCATTTGCATTTGCCCACCCCCAAGCAAAAGCCATTAAAAAAATCTCTAAAAGCCAATTGTCATTTGATCTTGTATAATATTGCTTAATTCAGGAAGCAATTACAAAGATTAAATCATAAAACTAAAAGTCAATTGCCATTGAATTGTTATGTATTGTGAACCTTGCATGACAATCTTGGAACTATTAAGGTCAGAGAGTATCATTATAGATGAGTAATGATCTAATAAAAAAATATATTGTTTCCTTTACAATAAAGGCTAAGTTAATTTATTGCAGCATATCATTTTCCAAGGGAGGTAAGAATTGCCTGAAGTCCTCTAGAAGACATTGGCTGAAATTGGATTCAGGAATGCTCATTTTTGTTTCTAAAATGATGGCTGAGGCATATATGTGCAAACTGTATAGGATACCATATTAATAAAGGCTGGTCATAATATGTAGGTCAAGAGGTCACAATGGTTTGATCTTAGAGCAGTTGTTGCCCTCGTTGTAGATTTCAATGTCTGCTGTGTTTTCACTTTAAATAGCAGACCATTTCTTTCTTCGTGTTTTTTTAAAACTGTGGACTGAAATGAGGAAAAAATTGTTTTAAAACAAGTGTTATGCAGGAATTGTTGCGTGTTTTGAAAAGCAAATAACCTGACACACATGGCAATTTGTAAAAGCAGTAATTGAAGTGGTTGCTGATGAACTGGAGCTGAGTGGTTGTCTATTCAAACAGAGCTTTGGTTGAGAACAAGAAGTTCATTGGTCTATGGTATAGTGACCAGTTATTAATGACAAATATCTTTTGCCTGCCAACAATAGTGGAAAATAAAGAAAGCCAAGAAGAAACTTTCTGATTAGCAAAATAAAACAGATTTTGTAAATAAAGAGTCTTGAACAGCCTTTCGAGTCTTCCCTCTTTTGTGTACGTGAATGAGTTTCCTTTCACTATCTTTGTCTGCCAGCGAAGTTTGTAGTACCAGGTATCTGTAGGAAACATGGACTAGCATGAGGTTGTGGTGGAGGAAAGGAGAAAATAAAAAGTCAACCATCAGCAACTTCACTGTAAGTAAATATTGTACAACAAGGAGGAAGTGAGATAAGAAAGGAAGATTAGAAATCCAATTTTCTTGTTCCAACAGCATAGGTAGTATGAGGAAATCAGTTCTACTAACATAATTTGATAAGTTAGGCTGCAAATTAAAATGCAGAAACTCAGAAGTAATCATCTCTGGGATAAATAGCAAAAGGACAAGCAGATTAGATAAATAAGTGCATGGCTCAAAGAGTGGTGTGGAGAAAAATGTTTTAGATTCATAAGGCGTCAATATTAATTGAAGACTGAGCTATTCCACTGTGATGAGCTTCATTTGACCCATATTGGCGTCAGTATCCTGGTGAATTGTATAACTAGTGCTTTGGAGCTTTAAGTAAAATGGGGTGGTGGGCTCTGATGAAGGGGGATTTAGATATCCAAAGAGAAATAACAAAGAGAATTGGAACAGCACAGCAATATGCGTAAAGAAAAGTAGAATTGAACACGAAAAAACAAAGTGTTTAACAAAAATATGCTTCAGCAAATAGGATCTTTACAGGAAATAGAGGTAGAAAAAGGTAAATTAAAGGTTCTTGATTTAAATTCATGAAGAATCTGCAATAAGATAGATTGACAAATGGCAAAAATGTAAATAAATGATTAAGAACGACTTGTCATTACAGAGATCTGGTTACTAAGTGATGGATGGTGAAGAAGGGCTTATGCCCGAAACGTTGATTCTCCTGTTCCTTTGATGCTGCCTGACCTGCTGCGCTTTTTCAGCAACACATTTTTAAGCTCTGATCTCCAGCATCTGCAGTCCTCACTTTCTCCTATAAGGAGGCTAATAAAATGCTATGCTTTGTTGTCAGTGGAATTTAATGCAAAAATAGGGAGGTTATTTTTCAGGTATACAGGTTATTGATGAGACTACATCTACACTACAGTCTACAGGATTGGTCTGCTTATGTAAGGAAGATTTAATTCTATCAGAAATACTTCAAAACAGGTTTATCAGATGAATACCTACCATGAGTTTCAAAGAAGACTCAGATAATACTTTATCTGTAAATGAGAAAAAAACTGCCTGCAGGTACAAATCATTACAATTAGCAGGCAGGAGGGAGTTAGCATGCAGTCTGCATAGCACTACATGATTGTGGGTTAATGTTATGGCACAATCCCTGCTCTGAGGTTAACCCCTGTTGTGTCAGATCAAGAAACCCCAGTATTTTCAAAACTGATACAGCATGCAGTGGGCTCTTTTCAAATTACACCAAACCTTTTATGAATGGGACCTGTGCCTGGGAGTATGCCAGTTGATCAAATATTCCTGATAATCAAGAGGTCCATGTAATCCATGTAAAACACACACACTAAGATAAATGTAATGTAGGGGGGTATACACATCACTGTTATATTTTACGTACAACATAAATCACTTAAATAATAGTGCAACTTTGCCTTAAATAAGACGTACTGGCAGAGAACCGTCTCACTTGCACCCTCAACTGATTACACAGACATCACAGCATTTGAGGAGAAATTGACTCGAAATTGAATCAACTGTTGATATTTTGTATGCTGTTTGATTGAACTGCAAGTATATTTATATTGATACAAATGAATTAAAAGAAAAATCTATAATAAACTGGACAGAATAATACAGTAAACAGTAATTGAGGTATACAATTTTTGCCAGTTTATCAAGACTGCAAAATTCATAAGGTGCAGGATAAAACAAAGTTTGCTGTACAGACATTTCTTTTGATAATTGTCCAAAACAGTCATTAGTCTGCTTCAATTTTCAAGGTCTTGAGTTTATTAATGCTATGTCATAGCTGAAAGTAACACGAAAAACTTAAGACTAACCAACCAGAACTGAAGACCTACTGGCCGGACTATTTCAAATATCTTAGTGAGCTTTCATAAAAATACTTCAATAAGTGAATTACATGAAGACTTTGAGGTGGACAGACCTGAATTGGAGTCTACAATTGCAATGTTTCAATAACAAGCAATTTTGTTGTAAAGTTTTCAAACGACAACAAGGCAAAGTAGAGATTGAATAAAATGTAATTGGCTGAGAAAGTTGTTATTGACATTGCAGGTACAGGATAGATGGTGCAGTGTCTTGAATGAATAAGACAAACGAGACAATAGGAACGTTCAGTAGTTTGGGGGCATGGAATGGATAAGAGCTATTGAGTTGAGATTCTGCTTGCAACTGTCGGACTTGGTAAGAGATGTGTGTAGTGGCACAGTCAGAGTGAGTGTGTGATTGCAGGGAGACAATGATGGAATTTAGTCCTACAGAGTCCGGATGATCATTCACCATCTTGTTTCATCTCTGCTTATTCCTCAGGACCACAGTCTCCATTGTGACTAGGGTAACTACTCATGAAGCGAGCATTATCTGAGGCCACGGTCTCTTTTGTCAAACTGGGGAAAATGGATAAATGGATAACCCTTCTCTCCCCTACCATTCCATCCACCAGGTTCTCTAAGTCCCTGTTGGTGAGATGGTGTACCTCTGTCAGTCATGACTTTTTAGAGTAGTGCAGCAGCACATAGTGAAGAGCATATCCAGGCTTGCAGCTTTTGAAATGCTGTACAGCTGCTGTTTATGTATGGAGTCCGAAGTGACGACTCTACAATGTCTTATCATTGGTCAGCATTTTCACCAGTGGCTGAAGAGTTGCTCAAGAGTGGAGGCTGGAAGGGAATAGTGAAGAATATTTTTTTTTAAGATTACTTACAGTGTGGAAACAGGCCCTTCGGCCCAACAAGTCCACACTGAACCGCCGAAGCGTAACCCACCCAGACCCATTCCCCTACATTTACCCCTTCACCTAACACTACGGGCAATTTAGCATGGCCAATTCACCTAACCTGCACATTTTTGGACTGTGGGAGAAAACTGGAGCACCTGGAGGAAACCCACGCAGACACGAGGAGAATGTGCAAACTCCACACAGTCAGTCGCCTGAGGCGGAAATTGAACCCGGGTCTCTGGCGCTGTGAGGCAGCAGTGCTAACCACTGTGCCACCGTGTGAGAAAAAAACATTGCCAGGACTCACGGATGGAAAACCTCCATGAAACCGCCAAAAGTGACATTTATCCAAAATAATGGAAGATCCAGCCCAATGTACCAATGTGAATCCTTGTAGAGAACAGCTTTCCTATTCTTCAAAGGGGAAATGGGTATGTTATAGTATTGGACAGATTTCCAAAAGTAACTGTACCTGTAGATGACATCATGACAAGATGGTCTAGTATAGCAGCTCTCTATCTTACTCTCTGTACAGTCAGTGGTCAGCTCAGCAACCAGTTAGTTTGCCTGTCAACTCTGTGCGTAATGGGAAAATAGCATAAGTGTAGAGCCCAGACTGAACATAAGCCTGAGATGTCATCTTAGTCGAGAAAGTTTGTTGTTAATAAGCTTAATTGTGGGAACAAGGAAATGACAGAGGAGTTAAACAGATATTTGACATCCGTCTTTATGATAGAAGACACATCAGGCATCCTATTAATTCCAAAGAACATGGGGGAAAACATGATCACCACTAGATAATTAATATCTGACAAACAATTAAGGCTAAAGGCAGATTAGTCTCTTGGCCTTGATGGCTTGCACGCTAGCATACTAAAAGAAGGATCTACAGAGGGAGTGGATGAATTGATTGTATTTTTCCAAAATACTAGGGCTCTGGAAAAATACTAGAGAATTGGAAAATTGCCAGTGTGAAACTGCATTCAAAAAGTGACGGAGACAATTCTGTAGTCTGAAAACCTTCACATCCATTGTTGGAAAAATGATGGAATCAGTTATTAAGGAAGTAATAACAGCACGTTTGGAAAATCATTATCTAATCAAGCGTGGCTTCATGAAAGGGAAATCATTTTGACTAATTTATTAGAGTTTTTCAAGAAGGTCTCAACCAAATTGAATAGAGAGGAACCAGAAGATATATTGCATTTGGATTTGCAGAAGTTGTTCAACAAGATATCTCACTAAATGTTTATGCATAAAACAACACCCATGGTGTTAGTGGTAGAATCTTGACATGGATAGAGAATTGCATAACACGCAGGCTGGTGGTGTGTAACCAATGGGGTTCCACAGAGATTGATGGTGTGATAATACATGGAACAGCCATGGGGACCAAATTTGCACCCCAATATGCCAACATTTTTATGCACAGGATCAAACAAGACTTCTTCTCTATGCAGAATCTCCAACCAACATTATACACCAGGTACATTGACGACATTTTCTTCCTCTGGACCCATGGCGAGGAGTCACTGATAAAACTACACAGTGACATCCACAAGTTTCATCCCACCATCAAACTCACCATGGACTACTCTCGACTGTCTGTCTCATTCTTGGACACATGCATCTCCATCAAGGATGGACACCTTAGCACCACACTCTACCGTAAACCCACAGACAACTTCACAATGCTACACTTCTCCAGCTTCCACCCAAATCATATTAAAACAGCCATCCCCTATGGACAAGCCCTACGCGTACACCAGATCTGCTCAGATGAGGAGGAACGTGACGGACACCTGAAAGTACTCAGGGATGCCCTCACAAGAACGGGGTACAATGCCCAACTCATCGACCGCCAGTTCCGACGTGCCACAGCAAGGAACCGTAATGACCTCCTCAGGAGACAGGCACGTGCTGCAACTGACAGGGTACCCTTCGTTGTTCAGTATTTCCCAGGAGCTGAAAAACTATGCCATGTTCTTCGTGACCTGTAACACATTATCAATGAGGGTGAGCACCTCGCCAAGACCTTCCCCACACCTCCACTACTTGCCTTTAAACAACCGCCAAACCTTAAACAGATCATGTTTGTAGCAAACTGCCCGGCTGTCAGGACAACTCCATACAACCCTGTCGCGGTAGGCGCTGCAAGACGTGTCAGAGTGGGGACTCGGATACCACCATTACACATGGGGACTCATCCCACCTTGTACGTGGCAGGTACTCATGTGACTCAGCCAATGTTGTCTATCTTATACGTTGCAGGCAAGGATGCCCTGAGGCATGGTACATTGGGGAAACCGAGCAAAGGCTACGACAACGGATGAATGGGCACCGCACAACAATCAACAGACAGGAGTATTCCCTCCCAGTTGGGGAACACTTCAGTGGTCCAGGACATTCGATGTCGGACCTTCGGGTGACCATCCTCCAAGGCAGACTTTGGGACAGGCAGCAGCGAAAAGTGGCTGAGCAGAGGCTGATAGCTAAGTTCGGTACCGATAGGGAGGGCCTCAACCGCGACCTTGGGTTCATGTCACATTACAGGTGACCACTATTGCACTATATACACACACACACACACACACACAGACACTCCTACACACACTCCTATTCACGTGTACACACGGGCGTACATATACACAGATGCGCACACAGACACCCACACACCCTTACAGACACACACACTCCCACACTCACACATGCACCCCCTCACAGACTTCAGACACTCTACACTCACTACACACACACATACACTTTCTCACACTCACAACCCACAACCCAGATAGACGCACACATGCACACAGACAAAGACACACATATATTTTGTGGGGTGAATTTGTACTTGCAGGGTTACATTGGACTTTGCTCAAAAACTGCATGAGTTAATGTAAAACTCTGTTATCTCACTTTTTAGATTAGAATCAATCTAAACATCATGGCATAGACAGAGAACACAGGGGGCTAACACCTTCAAATTGTCTAGCTATCACCATTGTTAACAGCTAACCTGAGAATGCAACTCTTTAAAAAAGGTTTTGTGATTTACACATGAAAGAAGTGAAACAATCATGGCATTCAAACAGATGAAAGACTTAACAGACAATCAATTTTTCAATGTATAATTTCAGTTACATCACACTGTAAAGTTTTGCTATAAATTCTGTGTGTTAAGATTGAGCCCTCCACTATCACCTGGTGAAGGAGTGACGCTCTGAAAGCTAGTGTGCTTCCAATTAAACCTGTTGGACTATAACCTGGTGTTGTGTGATTTTTAACGTGATAACAACTGTTTACAATATATTCTGGATTAGTGGTGCTGGAAGAGCACAGCAGTTCAGGCAGCAGCCAAGGAGCTTCCAAATCGACGTTTCGGGCAAAAGCCCTTCATCAGGAATAAAGAAGGGCTTTTGCCCAAAACGTCGATTTCAAAGCTCCTTGGATGCTGCCTGAACTGCTGTGCTCTTCCAGCACCACTAATCCAGACTCTGGTTTCCAGCATCTGCAGTCATTGTTTTTACCTGCTTACAATATATGTTAATAACTTAGAGGAAGAAAGTGAAAATGATATAACCAGATTTAATGGTAACACAAAAATAGATGGAAAGTTAGGTTGAGAGAAGGATATGAACAGTTTATAAAGAGATGTTGATAAGGTTAAGTAAGTGGGCAACAGGTTGGTAAATAGATTATAATGTGGGAAAATGTGTGAACTTGTTCATTTTGGAAGGGAGAACAAAAGAACAGAGTTTTATTTGAATGGAGAAAAACTGCAGAAAGCCGCAATGTATAGGAACTTGGGAGTACTTGTACACACAATACAGGTATATCAGGTATTCAGGAAAGCTAAGGAATATTGGTGCTTATTTCAAAAGGTTTGGAACGTAGGAGTAGGGAAGTCTTACTACAACTATACAAGATGTTGGTGAGATCTCATCTGGAGTACTGGGAGCAGATTTGATCCCCTTATTCATGGAAGGATATCATCTCTTTGGAAGCTGTTCAGAGAAGATTCATAAAGATGATCACTGATAGGGAGGGATTGTCTTATAAGCGACGATTGAATAGGTTGGGACTCTACTCATTGGAATTTGGGAGAATGAGAGGTGATCTCATTTATTTTAAGGGGCCTTGACAGTGCAAATACTGAGAGGATATTTACTCTCAAGTGAGACTCGAGGACCAGAGGTGTAGTCTCAGAATAAGGCAGCTCCAATTTAAGATAGAGATGAGGAGGGATTTATTCTCTCAGAGCGTTGAGAATCTGTGGAACTCCTTTTCCTGTTTCTTAAGGTTTATCGAAATAAAACTAATAAATAAATAATGAAGTTTCCAACGCCAGGGTGTCTTGATTTCTGTATATAAAATGTAAGCATTTTGAAAATCGGAACCTAACTGGGAATTTTATCACAGACAAGCAACAGCTCCTGATTGATAAAATCTAAAGTTTTCATTCTTGTTGACCTTCAGCATATTCAAATAATGAAATCCTCAGTTCTAAAAATCACAGTGGTGTGATGTGGTTTTCTATAATTTTTAGCAATGCAATATGTAAACACAGATATTCGAGTTCTTATTAAGACAGGTCTCTTGAAGATCGTAAGACCATAAGAAACAGGAACTAGAGCAAAACATTTGGCTCCTCAATCCTGTTCTACCATTCATTAAGATCATGGTTGATCTGAATGACATTCCTCAAGTCCACTTTTTTGCCCTTTCCTCATAATCTTTGATTACCCCTTGAATCTGTCTATCTCAACCTTGAATATACATAAGAGTCTGCTCCCACAACTCCCTGATTACCAAACTACTGATTTCAAAATTTAATTAGTTGTTCTTTCAACAGTTCTGAAAATTACATTCACAAAGAATATTTAATGCATTTCAGTTGTTTGAATGCAGAGCTGAAAAAAATGTTTTGCCCTACATAATACCTGAGACATTGAAAGGAGAAAATAAAAAGTAGTTCTTTTAGTTCTTTCACCCCTCAGAGCAATGCATTTAGGTCTGGTATGAACACTGGAGAGGAAATGTAAACATGCAAGAAAGGATGAATTGAGAAAAACAGGTTTTTTGATATTATGACTGCAATCCAGCTCAAACACACCCATTAACAGGGATACATTTGGATACCTGAGAGTAACCTTCCTTACCAAAGTAAGGGCTTTTGCTTGTGTATTTAGTAACAATATGAATAAAGATGTAAAAAATAAAAGCAAATTACTGCGGATGCTGAAATCTGAAACCAAAAGAGAAAATGCTGGAAAATCTCAGCAGGTCTGGCAGCATCTGTAAGGAGAGAAAAGAGCTGACGTTTCGAGTCTAACTGACCCTTTGTCAAAGCTAAGAAAAGGGGAGAAATAGGGAGGTATTTATACTCGGCTGAGAGAAGGTGAGTCATGGCTCCAGAAGCAAAGGTAGCAATAAAGAGGTGATAATGACAATGCAGAGAGAGATTATAGGGAGATTAGGAGCTGTGAGTGAACAAGGCTGAAGCCAGTGTTACGTGGCAAAAAATGTGTGGGATGGGGGGATGGGTGAAGCAGAGGCAAAATGGAAAACAGGGGAGAAGGGTAGCAAAGGGGGAAAGAGGAGAAGAAAAAGGTGATGAGAGAGTAGGGAACAAGAGAAAGAGAGATAATCAAGAAATAAGACGTACAGAACAGTGAAAAAAAATAAGTGAAATAAAATTACAGAGCAGAATGAAAACAGAAGGGTTTAGATGGGATAATCATCTGAAGTTGTTGAATTCAATGTTGAGACTGGCAGGCTGTAACGTTGGAAGATGAGATGCTGTTCCTCCAGTTTGCGTTGAGCTTCACTGGAACATTGCAGCAGGCCAACGACAGACATGTGGGTATGGGAGCAAGATTGTGTGTTGAAGTGGTAAACCACGGGAAGGTCCAGGACCTGATTGCGTACAGACCAAAGGTGGTCAGCAAAGTGATCACCCAGTCAGCATTTTGTCTCTCCGATATAGAGGAGACCACATTGGGAGCAATGAATGCAATAGACCAAATTGAAAGAGGTACAAGTGAAACGCTGCTTAATCTGAAATAAGTGTTTGGGGCCTTGGATGGTGAGCATGGAAGAGGTAAAGGGGCAGGTGTTGCATCTTCTGCGATTGCATGGGAAGGTGCCGTGTGTGAGGGGAGAGGTGTTAGATGTGATGGAGGAGTGGACTCGGTTGCCCCGGAGGGAATGATCTCTGCGGAATGCAGACAGGGGAAGGGAAGGGAAGATATGTTTAGCGGTGGCGTCATGTTGGAGTTGGCGAAAATGGCGGAGGATTATTCTTTGCATGTGAAGGCTGGTGGGGGGAAAGGTGAGAATAAGAGGGACCCTATCCTTGTTCTGGGAGGGGAGGGAGAGGGTGAGGGTCATGGCACGGGAGATAGACCGCACGCTGTCGAGAGCCCTGTCAACAACTGTAGGTGGGAAGCCATGGTTGGAGAAGAAGGAGCACATATTAAGAGCACCACTTTGGAAAGTGGCTTCATCGGAACAAACGCAGCAGAGGCAAAGGAGCTGAGAAAAAGGGATAGAGTCCTTACAGCACGTAGAGTGAGAAGAGCTGTAGTCCAGATAGCTGTGGGAGTCAGTGGGCTTGTAATGGATATTATTGGATAGACTATTGTCGGAAATGGAGACAGAAAGGTCAAGGAAAGAAAGGCAAGTGTCAGAGATGGACCAGGTGAAGGTGATGGAGGGATGGAAACTGGAAGCGAAGTTTATGAATTTTTCCAGGTCAGGACGGGAGCATGAAGCTGCACCGAAATAGTCATCAATGTACCGATAAAGCAGTTGTGGGAGGGGACCCGGGTAGGCCTGGAACAAGAAATGTTCCACATACCCCATGAAAAGGCAGGCATAGCTAGGACCCATACGGGCACCCATTGCTACACTTTTGATTTGGAGAAAATGGGATGAGTTGAAGGAGAAGTTGTTGAGAGAGAGAACATGTTCAGCCAGGTTGAGGAGAGTGGTGGTGGATGGAGATTGTTTGGGCCTCTTTTCGAGAAAGAAGCGAAGAGCTTTCAAGCCATCTTGGTGTGGGATGGAGACGTAAAGACATTGCACATCCATGATGAATAAAAGGTGGTTAGGGCCTGCGAATTGAAAGCTGTTAATGTGTCACAGGGCATCAGAGGATGTAGGTCGGGAGGGAGTGAACCAGAGAAGTAAGGATGGAGTCAAGGTAGGATGTCCCCAGTTGCATCTCATTAATGTGTCAAAGTAACTTTGTCAGCATGCATTGGAAGCAGACCAGTGAAGAAGAGAGAAGATTGCAGCAGATTTAAATTTATCATTGAATGAAACCTGGCTTATTCAAGCTGTTGTCCATTTCCTTAGTCAACGTTTTGGCAGAATGTTCTCTTGATATTGGTTTTCCGAAACACCAATAGCATTCAAACTAACAGCATCAGAATGGGAAGAATATTAGATGAAGATGAAATGAAGAGTCATAGATCGCTGTGACAATTTGCTGAGATGGGATCAGCATGCACACAGGAGATAAAGTTACCATAGTCTTACCAGACATAGGGTTGCCCTCTCATGAGAGAGAAACGAGTGGTGGTGGTATAACCTGAGGACCACTATGCCTCAGGCAAGTGGTGAGAAGGATAGTCCTTCATGGTAACCTCAGCCAGTGTAGGAATTGAATCCACACTGTTGTCATTAGGTTGCAATGCAAACCAGCCATCCAGTCAACTGAGCTAACTAAACCCAGAGAGAGAGAAAGGGAGAGACACTCAGATAAACAAAAGAGAGGTATGCCAGTGTACAGGAGCAAATGGCCAGCAAGATGGGAGAGAGGTGACCAGATACATGTAGGCAGTGTGTCAGGTACATAGGAAAGAAGTGGCCAGGCACACAGGAGATAGGTGCAATGGAAAAGGGACACAAGACGAAGCCTGAGGCCACAAGAGGTCTTTAACGATTTAGAGACATAGTTTAATTTCCTTGATGTCTCAAAAGAACAATGCTCCCATTGGCAGAGACTGTCATGCCAGACCGTGAAATCAGCAACACTCTAGAATCACTTTCTCTTGGATCTAGTGGACAGTTTTCAAAGGCACTAAAGCTCAACATTGTCCTCAACTACAGTTTTCTGCTTAGAAATGTGTAGGATAAGTGGTGGATGGATCAGTTGTGAGGCCTAATATTATCAAAGTGTTCTGGTATTGAACAAAGCCACATTACAAGCACTCAGGTTCATCTCTCTGGCTGGATGCCCACAGGTACAAATGCCAATAGCAATCCAAGCAAGACCATAGCAATCAGGGATTTATACTTCAGAAACCAGCTAGCCTCAGATTTCTAGTTTTTCCATTTCTAATTACAATGAACTCGTATCTTCAAGGCATCCTCCTCTAGGTGACTATCAAACAGATACATCAGAATATCAAAAGGTTGAGGGCGAGGTGCAGTATTCGATAAACACTGGGGAAGATGAGGAAATGCATAGAAAATAAATAATGGGTGTTATTGAAACTTACGAGGAGAAAGTGAGGTCTGCAGATGCTGGAGATCAAAGTTGAAACTTTATTGCTGGAACAGCACAGCAGGTCAGGCAGCATCCAGGGAACAGGAGATTCGACGTTTTGGGCACAGGCCCTTCTTCAGGAATGGGCCTGAAGAAGGGCCTGTGCCCGAAACGTCGAATCTCCTGTTCCCTGGATGCTGCCTGACCTGCTGTGCTGTTCCAGCAATAAAGTTTCAACGTTATTGAAACTTAACCAGGTGTGAAACTGATGTGATGAAGTACACCAGCTGAAAAAAGAGAAAGCAGTATAATACTGCAGAATGTTGGTGAATCAGTGAACAAGTACTGTTTTGATTTGGCTGGGTGCTTAAGCTGCTTTCTATATGGCATCCAAGATCAGGGCACAATGCTCCTGCTGATCAACTCTTCAGCCACATCTTAGTGAGAGCAGTTCCTTTCTTCCTGTCACTTCTGAAGAAAAGTACAAATCTGTAAATTTCAACAATATTGCAACAGTGAAACTTTGATGTTGTCACTGCTCCACTTGAACCATTCATCACCAGCACTTACATCTTGCATCTCCTTTAGTACGGCTGAGATCCCACTATGTGGAGTGCATCATAAATAGCTGTTCAACCATGAGACATGAAACCCAGAAATCAAAACAAAATCTTCAACAATACTTAAAATTATTTGGTCTAATTCAGTTATAATCACTATTCCTAGTTGACTTCCTATTTCATTCCCCACACAGTGGTATCATTCCTTCACTGCATCTCATACAGAAGCTGTATTCAGACTCATACCTAAATATACAACAGCTTCATATTTACTGGTCTCAGTCATTCAAAAACATTGCATAATGCTGCTAGAATGGAGTGATTGTCCCCGGGAGATAAGATAAGGCAAGTTATTGCTATATTTTTCCAGACACTCTCTTTCATTAAAACCATTTATGAGCTTTTATGCCTGAATTTTACAACAATCAAATTCCCTTTCAGCAAATCCAGTGAGAGTTGAGTTTGCATCAAGCAGTATCAAAGTGTGAATTGCCCTCATTCAGACAAAATGGCAATTATTTGCATGCAAGGTATGGTGAGGTATTATCGTAAGGCATACAAATTGAATTGAATGCTTAATTATCAGCATTAGATATTACAACTCTGAGTAAATAAAATTCAGTTATAGGTGAAGATTTATGAGGAGTTCCAATATATAATTTAGAGCATTTATCATATTCCTTTTCGGTTGTTTATCTGAATGACCTGCCATCAGTCAATATCCTTCCTGCAGCATCAATCAGAAATTCATTACATTTCTCTAGGCTTTGGATGTTGATACCTGGAATACCATTGGCATAATAAGAATGGTAGAAGTCATTGTGGCTATTGAATAAAGTCAGCAACACAAAAAGACACTTATGCAGGGCCATTAACAAAATAAAGAATCGCAAGAGAGTGTAACCAGCAAAAATGTTGATATCAAGTAAAGTAAGGATGTGTTCAGACAGAGTTTGCAGATAGCAAAGGATCAATGGGTAGTCAAGGTTAAAAAATGAGAGAGTTAGATCCAAATAGTAAGAAATCCACTGCCTTTAGATCATAAGAGACATATACCTGAATCTTACACTATTTTGCCATTTTTGTCATGTTTCTTAGTACGTTTCTCTCTGCAAGGCTGAGCTAGTTTCTCTCATGATTATCCTAAACCTATCTTCTCAATTACCTCCAACATCTCTATATCACCCCACTTGTCCAATGCTAGCTTTTGTATTTTGCAGATACAAGTAGCATGCCCCCGTGGGAGATGCCATCCTCCACCCTTGAAGAAGACAGCATAGATGCCTCAGAAGATGCATTAGCAATGTTGCCTCCTGCACCTTTTTCCAGCTTGGATATGGCCAGTTTGCTGGGTACATTAGCTAAATTAGGATCAGAAGTCTCTGTCAGTGAATACATTGCTGCCACAGCTGGCTGGTGATAAAATGCCCCATGTGAGTGGCACTTGGAAGTCTGACCAGGCATGAGATCAGCTCTGGCAGGAGAGGATTTCACAATGCTGGTCTTTAGAAATTCTTTTGGAACAGCAGGCAGGTATATTGGAGACTTTGGGCAACCTAGTACAATTGCTGCAGCAATCCCACTGAGATCCTGCTGCGTTTGGCATGTGATGATCTGGAGCTCAGATATCCCCATTTATGGATAGATTGAGATTTGCATATACAGGTGCAAACAGAGCAAAGTGTCATCAATGCCATTAATGCACCTTGACAAGTTCTTCATCTTTCTTACACAATCACCACCTCAGATTGTGGAGCAGGCTTCTAAAGCTGGAGTGTAGAGATCTGGCCCTGCACTGGAGCCCATTGTCAATGGGTGACCCTAGGGAACAGGGTGCATCATGTCTTATCCAAAGAGGACTACACCTTCCTCAGCTTGAAACCTCACAGAGCTGAGGGTGGTTAACAGGCTAAAGGTGGATGGCTTGGCTGTCTCAGAAGTGCACTGAGTAAAGACCTCTGAGGAAATTTTGTGTGTTTCTGCTGATGCTGAGTGCCTGCTGATACCATCCTGTCTCCTTGTAAGGAAAGAGCAGTGCAGGACTGTGCAAATATGTTGCAGACTCAAACTGCTAGACCGGACTCTCCATGGAAGTTGTCAATCTTCTCATGGAATCAACAAGATTACCATAAAACCATATGGTGTAGGAGCAGGCCATTCACCCATCAAGTTGACACCACTATGTCGGAAGCAGCCTGGAAGTATTGTGTGCATTGTTAGTCACCTGTATCAGTTCCTACAGATCACAGGGTGGAAATTGTAACCTCACTATTTAAAATGGCAGGGAGAGAATTACTGACCAATTCACCTCAAATTAGAATTTGGGAAAATGCTGTGGTCTATCATAAAACATACAATAGCAGAAGATTTGAAAAGAAGTAAGAGGATTGGACAAATCCAGCACTGCTTTATGAAAGGCAAATCATTCATAGCAAATCTACTGGAGTTTATTGACAATCAGGCGAGGCAATGGCTTAGTAGTATTTAGGCTAGACTATTAATCCAGTAATGTTCTGGGAACATGGGTTCAAATCCCACTATAGCAAATAGTAGAATTTGAATTAATAATCCACTGAGGACCTGAAACTATTGTTGATTGTTGGGAAACCGATTTGTCTCAATAATGTCCTTCAGAGAAGGAAGTACGCCATCCTCACCTGGTCTGGCCTACATGTGACTCCAGACCTACAGCAATGTGGTTAACTGCACTGTGTCCAGTTTTGGTTGCCACATTATCAAAAGGCTGTGGATGCTTTGGAGAGGGTGCAGAGAAGGTTTACAAGGATGTTGCCTGGTATGGAAGGTGCTAGCAATGAAGAGAGGTAGAGTAGGTTAGGATTGTTTTCATTAGAAAAAAAGAGATTGAGGGGGGACCTGATTGAGATCTACAAAATCATGAAGTGTTTAAACATGGTGGATAGAGGTAAGCTTTTTCGCAGGGTGAGGGATTCAATACGAGAGGTCATGCATTAAAGGTAAGAGGTGAAAGGTCTAAGAGAGATACACGCGGAAAGTATTTTACACAGAGGGTGGTAGGTGCATGGAACATGTTGCCAGCAGAGGTAGTGGAGGCAGGCAGGTTAGATTCATCTAAGGTGTGTCTGGACAGATACATGAGTAGGTGGAGAACAGAGGAAACAGATCCTTAGAAATTGGGCGATAGGTTTAGACAGCGGATTTGGATCAGCTCAGGTTTGGAGGGCCGAAGGGCTGTTCCTGGGCTGTAAATTTTCTTTGTTCATTGTTGTTTGTTCTAACTCTCACCTTCTTCTGAAATGGCTTAGTAAGCCACTCAGTTCAACGGCAACTAGGGAGCGGCAATAAATGTGGACCTGGTGCAACGTGGATAAAAACAAAACCTGGCAGAATAGATAAGGGAGAACCAGTGGACATAGAGTCATAGAGTCATAGAAATGTACAGCACAGAACCAGACCTTTTGGTCTAACTAGATATCCTAAGCTAATCTCGTCCCATTTGCATGTCCCTCTCAATCCTTCCTATTGATATCCCTATCCAGATGTCTTTTAAATGCTGCAATTGTACAAGCCTTCACCACTTCCTCTGGCAGCTCATTCCATGCATGCACCATCCTCTGTGTGAAAACATTGCCCCTGAGGTCCCTTTTATATTTTACCCTCTCACCCTAAACCTATGCCCTCTAGTTCTGGACTCCCCCACCCCAGGGAAGAGACCTTGTCTATCCCAACCATGCCCCTCATGATTTTATAAACATCTATAAGATCATCCCTCAGCCTCCGATGCTTCAATGAAAACAGCCCCAGCTGGTCTATTCAGATTTTCAGTCACCTTCTGATAAGGTCCCTCATCAGAAGTTGGTGGACAAAGGTTAACATATTGGTGTGGATTGAGAATTTATTGACAGGCAAGAATGGTGATTGGGAATAAATGGGTCTCTTTCTGAGTGCCAGGCAGTGACTAGTGGGGTATTGCAAAGATCGGTGCTTGTATCCCAGCTGTTCGAGAGGTGTAGACAGAATATACATTCTGGATGGAGGATTCAAATAGAACATTTTCAGTTTTCCATTGACAAAACTCTACAGGATTGTGAGCTGTGAAGAAAATGCAAGAAGGTATCAAGGTTGAGTGAGTGGGCAAATCCATGAAAGAGTCAGCACAATGCGGTTATACATTTCAGTGTGAAAAACAGTTTTATTTAAATTATATATTGGGAATACGGATGTATAAAAGGATCTGGTGTTCTTGGACACCAGTCAAAGAAAGTGGAAAGGCAAGTACAGCAAGCAATTAGAAAGATTAGATTACCTACAGTATGGAAACAGGCCCTTCTGCTTAACAAGTCCACACTGATCCTCTGAAGAGTAACCCATCCAGACCCATTCCCCTACATTTATCCTGAACACTATGGACAATATAGCACGGCCAATTCACCTGACGTGCACATCTTTGGACTGTGGTAGGAAACTGGAGCACCAGGAGGAAACCCAGGCAAAGATGTGGAGAACGTGCAAACTCCACACAGACAGTCACGCGAGGCAGGAATCAAACCCAGGTCCCTGGCGCTATGAGGCAGCAGTGCTCACCATTGAGCCACTGTGCTGCCCCCAGATGAATGGTATATTGGTCTTCACTATAAGAGGATTGAGTTCAGAAATAGGCATGTCTTACCGCAGTTGTACTCAGCTTTGGTAGAGTTCTTGCGGCTCTGTTGTAGTGTTCCTACCTCTGACCCAGGAGGCCTAGGTTCAAGTTCCACTTGCTCCAGAGGTGTGTAATAACAACTCTGAACAGGTTGATTAGAAAATATGAATGCATAGCTCTGGTGGAGCCATAACCTGGAGTATTGTGTGCAGTTCTGGTGTCTTTACTTCAAAAAGTATACTCTCCATAGTGAGAGTGCCGGGGATGTTCTCTGTGCTGATAGAAGTGGCAGGATTGTCCTATGAAGGAAGATTGGTCTGACTGGGTGTGTATTCTCTACAGTTTGGAAGGATGAGAGGGAATCTGACTGAAATGTGTAAATTCTAACAGGGCTGGACAGATTAGTTGCAGGGATAATGGTTTCCCTAGTTAGTGAATTGATATTAAGGTGATCTCAGGTTATGAGGTAGGCTATTGAGGACTGAGGAGAAAGTGAGGACTGCAGATGCTGGAGATCAGAGCTGAAAATGTGTTGCTGGAAAAGCGCAGCAGGTCAGGCAGCATCCAAGGAACAGGAGAATCGACGTTACGGGCATAAGCCCTTCTTCAGGAAGAAGAAGGGCTTATGCCCGAAACGTCGATTCTCCTGTTCCTTGGATGCTGCCTGACCTGCTGCGCTTTTCCAGCAACATATTTTCAGCTATTGAGGACTGAGACAAGAAATGTTTTCCTCACTTAAAGGATAGTGAAACTGTGGAATTCTCTACTGCAGAAGACTGTGGAGACCATGACACCGAATATGTTTAAGCGATTAATAAGTTTTAAAGGCTTCAGGGGATATGGGGAGAAAATGGAATACGCATTGAGATACACCATCAGCCATGAACACATTGAATGCAGCAGCTGGTTTGAAGAACTGAATGGCTCAGTCATAATTTCCTTATTTCAAATCAGGGCAATTTCTATTTTGATCCAATGAAAAACTCATCAGTCGCCCCATGACACAGCTATTGGAATGGTCATAAACCACCACACTGAGAATTAGCAAAACAGTGCTGTGATTTCTCCTTTGCATGCTGGTGGCAATGATTGATACTCATAAATGATAATGTGCATGAGCAATTTAAAAAGTTTCTCTTGCAATATTGGACTAGCAGCTTCATTAGGCTTCAGTCTATGCAGAAATATTTGTGTCTGTCATTCCATGTTAGGATCATAACCTAGCTTCCAAATACCATGGGATGCCAGTGCCACAGCAAGTTTTTCTTTCACCCCAGGTATTTCTTGTAGATTTAGCAGATAAAGATTTGTCAGGATTTGTGTTCAGACTCAGAATTGACACTGGGGAGTCAACATGTGCCCAAGCACACAGGAGCAATTAGAGGTCAAATAGATTTGTGCAATAAATTAACAGGAAATAGCCATGCTCTTAGATCTAATCATATTGTTGGTTGGGAACTCATTAAAAGGCAGATAAGCAATAATTTTATTTGCCCTTCTTGAGATTTAAAGACATTCTTCGCCTCTTAAAAGGGGATGTAGAATTTAGCCCAAGGTAGTTCTGACTTGAATTTGATCAGAATGTCAGAGCAAAGAATATTGGAAGGATATACTGAATTCTCAAATGTTTTTCATTCTCAAGTGCTAGTGATGGACAGTCCTCAACATCCCACGTATTGACAGGAAAATGTCCAATCATTGAGAGCAACACAAGTGGGCAGAGGTGACATTCATTGTGAAGTAACTAATGCAGCCCTGAGCTCTTTCTTGCAGTTCAAACATTGAACTGAACCAACCATATAAATACTGCAACTATAAAAGCAGGCCTGAGGCTAGGAATTCTGTAGTGAGTAACTCACTTTATGTCTCCCCAGTACCTATTTGCCAACTTCAAGGATCAAGTCAGCAATGAGACTGAATACTCTTCATTTGTTTGAATCAGTACAGCTCCAACAAAAAGCTTGGCATCATCCAGGGCGAAACAGCTCACTTGACTGGCACCTTATCCACAACCTTCCACATTCACTTCCTTCACCACAGATGTGACAGTGGGAGTCATGTGTGCCATTTACAAAATACACTGGATTAAATCATTCAGGCTCCTATAGCAGCCTCTTCCAAACACACAATCTCTATCACCTGGAAGGAAGATGATGCATGCAAACACCACCACTTGCAAATTCCTCTCCAAAACATCACATGACTTGGTAATATCTGACCATTCCATCATTATTGATGGATCAAAATTCTGGTTTTCTCTTTCTAACAGCATTATCAGTGTATCTAGACCACAAGGACAACAGGTAATTCAAGAAGACATCTCATCACCATAACAATTAAAGATAGGCAGACAATTCATGCCTGTCGAGTTAGTAGCAGCAACATTCTGTGAAAAAATGAATAAAAGTCAGTCTCCCAATAGGATTTGCAGTCCTATAGGTTTTCCTGCTGTTTTTCGAGGAGGTGACAAAGGTGACAAAAGATCGACGAGGGTAGAGCAGTGGCAATTTTTTTTCCTCAGAGTTGAAATGTCTAAAACTAGGGAATATGCATTTAAAGGTGAAAGGGGGCAGGTTCAAAGGAGATGTGAGCAAGTCTTTTTTTAAACTCAGAGAGTGGTAGGAGTGTGGAGTGCACTGCTAGGGTTGTGACAGATATGGTAGTGGTGTTTAAGATACTTTTAGATAAACATGTGAATATACAAGGAATGGAGGAATGTGGATCAAGGGCAGGCAGAAGGGATTCATTTAATTTGGCGTCATACTCGGCACAACATTATGGACACGAAGGGCCAATTCCTGTGCTGTCATGTTCTATGTTCTAGATTTGACATATTTCCATAACAACCGTAAATAATTATTAACTTATTTTCTTGAACTAAGTAATGACGATTGAAAAGATTGAACAACAAACATTGACAGAGCCTGTGTAACATTATCAGGACTGGTGATTGTTTGCTAGAAGGTTCATCTTGATCCAATCTGCAACTTTTAAATTGACATATCAATACTGGACTTCAGAGACAGAACAGTAAATGTTCTCTAGACTTGCGCTATGGTTGTGGTGTCACACAAAGACCAAGGTACTAAACAGAATGGTTTATTTTCTAATATTTCCTCAATATATGTTATGTGACTGTCAATGATTGCTATTTCTGTTCAATATTTGACCAATTTAAGTTTTAGTTTACGTTTGTTGGGAAATCAAACTTTTTCCACTTTTAATAGGAGATGTCAGCATGAAGAAACAGGCAACCTGTCTTCATTACTTAAATTTTTATTGAGTTTTCCCAATTTTAAAATATGCACTAGTTAATATTGACCATAAGCTCATACTGTAAAGTAACATCACATAGTTTTATTTGTATGGGACAGGCAAAAAGCTGGGACATTTTTTGCCTATACCTTTGGGCAATATAGACCAACTAATCCAAGTTCAGTAGTGCTTTGGAGACACTTTATTGAAAAATTATAATTCCAATGACGATGAAAACCACAAGGATGAAAGCAATTGATCTCAGCAGTGATAAATTGCAAGCAAGCATTTGTTGAGATGAGCAGACAAATTCTGTGGCATTTTTATATACAGTAGTTTACTTGGAAACACAAGCAGCATTTTAAAACAAAATTGGAAAGCTTAACAGAAAATTACTCAGCCACATTTTCTCAGAGGCAGAATTCCAACAGCGACATCTAAAAACCTCACAACTGGGGCAATGTGTTCAAAAAAAGTTTCTTGTGATTACTACTTGCGTCAAAGTTTTATTCTCATTACAGATTCCTATATTCCAGTTTTAAATGATGGGTGTCAATCTTACAAATTTATCACATAATGATGACAATTTCCAGCCAGTAGTGGTGTCTTATCCCATCAGTTCAGAGTCTCTTTGATGTTTAATCTGATGCATAGAGAAACTCACCATTTGCAATACCACAGGAAACAAGTCAGTGCTCACCACTTCTAGCTCAGTTTTCTAAATTTCTTCTTGTCAGAAAGAAAAATCCTCATTCTTCATTTGAAATCAAGAATGATGAGTATTATCAAAGACATATTAAATTTTGTGATATAGCCCGATCAAGGAAATCTATTTCTCTTTGAAAATCCAGCATGGCAAATTATGCCCTTTGGCTGTTAAAGGCGTGCCTGACAATCATGAATCAAACATGTCAAAGGATAAGCCAAATGAGCCAAAAGATCTTATCAAACCATCTTTTAAGGATGAACAGTGAGGTAACTTTGAATGTTGTGAATCAGAGCAAGAATCAGGCATGTTGGTAAATGGCAAGCGGGGTGCAATCTAATCATTTATGTTCGGTATCATCTTTCTCAAATAACAATCAAACAGCAGAAAATATACAGACATTCAATTTCACATTAATATCACAGAAAACACATGAATGTGAGCATAACAAATCTGTGATTCATTCAACCCTCACTAGTATTAGAATTATAGCATTTACAAGAATGATATGTTTTGAAACTATGCCTTTAATTTTAAGGAAGGTGTAGGGAATCATATGACTTGACATCAGACAGACTTTAGAACAAGCCTCAATGGTTTGATGTTAAAAGGGGGGCACAGATTATTTTGCCAGGAAGAAGGTGCAATATTGTTAACAGTGGATAGACTAGATTTCCGGCCTTAGGCAGGTGCACAGAAGTGGGAGAAATCTTGCTTTTGCGATACTGACTTTCAAAAATGGTCACCTGTGCTTCCCATTTTAAAGGTTTGGTTTGGGAGTTGGCAGTGGTGATGTGGGGCAGGGAGGGAAGGAGAGGAGTATGGGATAGTAGTTGCAGGCTGTACTGGGAGTCAGGTCAGGCAACCCAGGAAGAGCTGAGGAGGCAGCCAGTTCCCAAGGATATGTGTCTCGAGCTCCAGCATGTGGCTGAAAATTAAAAGAATGGAATAAAATATAAAATGTTGCTCCATCCCTCATCCCTCCACAATTCCATCACTCCACCTGACCACCACAAACTTGCCATGACCCATCCATGTCAAAGCTTTGGCACCTAAATCACTCCATCCATCCCCCATCACCTCAGTTTCTTGCTTTATCCATCAATGTCCCTCTGTCCAACTCCAATGGTCATTTGTTCTCCCTTCACTAATTTAATACCTGCTTCCACTCAACACACTCCCCTTTAAGGGATCTTACAGTAGTCCCTGAACTGAGGCAGAAAATCTGGACTTAAGTCCCTCTTTTCCTGAAAGCGTGCCACAACAAACCTAAACAGATGATTAAAATAACTACCTTGCCCTTTACCCCATATAAATTCACACGTACACATGTACACAGAAGAGAAAAATTAGGTTCAGTTAATCAAAGTTCTGTATTGCAGGCCATACTTTATTAAAAAAAGCACTCTCATTCATAAAAAAAAACTCCTTGTCAGTCCCAAGTGATTATGCACCTTTTACCCACAATCTTCTCAAACAGTTAGCAATCTCAACAGTGCCCATGAGTAAATTTAGTTTCCTGAGTTCAAGCTTTGATTACCTTGAAGATTTGTGTCTCTTTAATAATAATCCTGTTGTTATCCTTTTTTTAATTATCTAAAAACCTTTAAAGCCTCATGTAAGAAAGTGTATCATTATTTACAAAAGCATTCAATCTAACACAGATCTTGGGCCAAACTTCCAAGTATTTTGGAAATTATCCATTATTTGAACAAGTTGATAGCAAGAAACCAGGAAATTACAGAAAAAATAATCTAATATCTTGTCAAGAAATTGTTAGACCTAGAATTAAGAATAACTTTAAATGTTCCTATCAATCAAAGAAAGCTGGCATTAATTTGTAAAGGAGATGCCTTGCCTGACAAAACTTATTTAGATGGTGGAGACATGACTAAAGTAATGGACAACAGAATATGTATGTCTGTTATCTTTCAGAATGTCTGTAGGCACTTAATAAAAAAGCCTCATCAGCAAGTCTTAGCTAAAATTCAAATTCATGGAATTGAAGATAATTATTGAGAAGTTAGGAAATGAATTCAGTAAATCACAAAACCTATTATTAAAAGTTGAATTCTCAGGTTAGCTTTTAACAATGGGTGATAGTTAGACAACATGTTGAAGGTGTTGACCCCCTGTGTTCTCTGTCTATGCCATGATGTTTGGATTGATTCTAATCGAAAAAGTGAGATAACAGAGTTTTACATGAATTCATGCAGTTTTTGAACTCAGAGTTTTATGTGAATTCATGTAGTTTTTGAGCAAAGTCCAATGTAACCCTGCAAGTACAAATTCACCCCACAGAATATAGTGGGTCTTTGTCTGTCTGTGTGCGTGTGTCTGTCTGGGTTGGGGGTTGTGAGTGTGAGAAAATGCATGTGTGTATGTGTGTAGTGAGTGTAGAGTATCTTAAGTCTGTGAGGGGGTGCATGTGTGAGTGTGGGAGTGTGTGTGTCTGTGTGGGTGTCTGTGTATATGTGTGTCCGTGTGTGTGTGTGTAGGAGTGTCTGTGTGTGTGTATAGTGCAATGGTAGTCACCTGTAATATGACATGAACCCAAGGTCCCGGTTGAGACCCTCCCTATGGGTACCGAACCTAGCTATCAGCCTCTGATCGGCCACTTTTTGCTGCTGCCTGTGCCGAAGTCCGCCTTGGAGGATGGTCACCCGAAGGTCCGAGGTCGAATGCCCTGGACCATTGAAGTGTTCCCCACCTGGGAGGGAACCCTCCTGTCTGTTGATTGTTGAGCAAGGTTAGATCTCATGGAATACACAGAGAACTCGCCATTTGTATACAGAACTGGCTCAAAGGTAAAAGACAGAGGGTGGTAGTGGAGGGTTGTTTTTCAGACTGGAGGCCTGTGACCAGTGGAGTGCCATAGGGATCGATGCTGGATCCACTATTTTTCATCATTTATATAAATGATTTGGATGCGAGCATGGAGTATAGTTAGTAAGTTTGTAGATTATACCAAAATTGGAGGTGTAGTGGACAGCAAAGAAGGTCACCTTGGATTACAACGGAATCTTGATCAGATGAGCCAATGGGCTGAGCAGTTAAATTCAGATAAATACAAGGTGCTGCATTTTGGGAAAGCAAATCTTCTCAGGACTTATACACTTACTGGTAAAGTCCTCGGGAATGTTGCTGAACAAAGAGACCTTGAAATGCAGGTTCATAGATCCTTGAAAGTGGAGTCTCAGATAGATAAGATAGTGAAGAAGGCATTTGATATGCTTTTCTTTATTGGTCAGATTATTGCGTACAGGAGCTGGGAGGTCATGTTGCAGCTGTACAGGACATTGGTTAGACCACTGTTGGAATATTGTGCGCAATTCTGGTCACCTTCCTATCGGAAAGATGTTGTGAAACTTGAAAGGGTTCAGAAAAGATTGCCAAGGCTGTTGCCAGAGGTGGAGGATTTGAGCTATCGGGAGAAGTTGAATAGGCTAGGGCTGTTTTCCCTGGAACGTTGGAGGTTGAGGGGTGACGTTATAGAGGTTTATAAAATCATGAGGGGCATGGATAGGATAAATAGACAAAGTATTTTCCTTGGGGTGGGGGAGTCCAGCACTAGAGGGCATAGGTTTAGGGTGAGAGGGGAAAAATATAAAAGAGACCTAAGAGGCAACTTTTTCACGCAGAGTGTAGTATGTGTATGGAATGAGCTGCCAGATGAAGTGGTGAAGTCTAGTACAATTGCAACATTTAAAAGGCATCTGGATGAGTATATGAATAGGAAGAGTTTGGAGGGATATGGGGCAGGTGCTGGCAGGTGGGACTAGATTGGGTTGGGATATCTGGTCAGCACAGGTGAGTTGGACCGAAGGGTCTGTTTCTGTACTATACATCTCTATGACTCTCTGACTTTACATTGCTCGTTTGCAGTGTTGTAAGAGCCCAAATATTTTCTCTTGGAATTATAAACTGAAACATAACCTGAATGATAAAATATGAGAACTTTGCAACTTAAAAAGCAACTTTTCAAGTCATGGTGCTGTACAATATAATGTTGATTTTTGGAAAATAAAGGGAGAATTTGAGACTGAATGGCACCAAGAATTTTTGTTCTGCCGGTCAACTGCCCTCTGATTGATTGAGCTTCAACTTTTATTTTTTAAAAAAATAATCAAAAGTAAATGTCAGAGGCAATAGAGAATGGCAAACATTCAGAAGCTACAGACAGAAGGCATTCTCTCACTTTCCATGAGGAAATAAAAACAAGTAAACTTAAAATAAATAGTTTATGAAAGAAAAGACCTAAGTTTATCTGAATCAACCATTGAATTGAAGAATAACCTTTACTGTACAGACAACAGTTTCTTTTTGCAAAAGTCAAAAGGTTTGAGAGAGAAACAATACTTTTCACCTTGTGGTCTGAACTGATAATTTTTATACTTTTATTTACTATGCTTGTATTCCACTTTAACCCATAGTATATGTGCTAACACATTTGCCTTTTGTTTGTCTTAAGTGTACGTGTGCTGTTGGGTTTTTAAAAAGGTATAGCTTAAGTTGCATAAAATAGAAATTCCTCCTTTTCATTGTTCTTGTTAAAATTAACTTTTCACAATAAATAATGCTTTTTTTTTACTATTATTGAAGGAAGCTGACATATATTACTTTTGTCCTGAATAACTGACAGTCATGAAAATTAGTCACTTGGATTTTTTACATTTTGTGATAATTTGTGGAACAGTGTTACATCTTTCCCAGTTCAGTCTATGACACCATCCAAGGTCACAAATTCAAGAAGTAACTGTGATTTACTTCTTTCAAGTCAATATGCTATGCTCGCTGTTTATAATGAGGCCAGCTCTACAATGGAGAGACCAAATGCAGAGACTGTTCTGTTCATTTTGCAAGTTTGAGATCAAGCTTACATTTCAATTTCAAACTTTCTCCAACTTCAACCTTTCTACACATGGCCACCTGCAATGCTCTCCTCAAAACAGTTTCAAGGGATAGGATCTGATTTTGGCTGGGCATTTTACAGTCTTCTGGTTCATAAACTGTATCCCCATTTTGTTTAATTTTCCTTTTTGGGTTGTTTGTTTTCTCACATGTTTCTATTCTTTCCCTTGCTCTTTTCTTGAAAATGGAATCTATTTGAATCCTGCCACTCACACTTTGTTTTGTTTTGCTTACTTGTCTCTTTGTTTCCTTTGTTTTATCATTCTCTTTGACCTTGAAGCATGAAACCTCTTGTCATTCAATCTTTTCTGGCTTCCACATTGTCACAGGCTTTCCCAATTGTTATTCTTCCTAAAGCCCTCCTCTCTTCACTTGTAAAAAAGTGATTACATTCATAGTAATTCCAAGTTCTGATGAAAGGTCACTGGCCTGAAAATTGAATCCTGCTTTTCTTTCCACAGAGTCTGCCAGAGCTGCTATTTCTTGGATTTTCTGTTTTTACTTCATACTTATTAGTGACTTAGATGATGAAATGAGAAAATCACAATTTTTAAAATGTTAATTACATATTGAAAGATATCCCAACCCAATCTAGTCCCACCTGCCAGGGAAAATGTGGCAAACGGAAGTGGGATCTAAACATATTAAACAGGATATTTTCTAAATTAAATATAACTAGGAACAGAGAAGATAAGAAATAGATGTTGGATGTGTCGGTCATTAAAATATTGTGAACTGTTACAGTAAATAAGCAAAAAGGGTGATGGAATGCTGGCATTTCTCTCCATCTGGATGACTATAATAGGGAAGAGGTTATGCCAAAGAGACATTAGGTTCTGGTTAGTAGACCACACCTGGAGTACCATAGATTAGGAAAGACTTCATCTTGGATCGTCACATCAGTTACAATATCCTGCTGGATTCAAACTTGCTGGTTTTCAAAGATTATATTAGAATTGAAGAGAATTCCTACAGAGTGGAAGCAGGCCATTCAGTTCATTGAGTCACAGTGACCCTCCGAAGTGCATCCTTTTTTGATCCACCTCAAATTATTGTTGCATTGCGTGAATGTTAAAATGTTACGGGATGATTTGATTGCTGTTTAAGACATGAAAAGGAATAGATGGCACAGATAGAACAAAGTTAATTGTAGGGTTCAGAGAGACTAGGAGTAAAGGGCATAGTATACCAATTGTAGCCAGACTTTTTAGGAAATATTAGACTCAAAAAAATTGTACACATTTGGAATTCACTTCGGAAACTGGTAAATGATGTCAGGTCAATTATTAACTTTAACTATGCAATGAATAATTTGTTGTTAATCAAAGGTATTGGGTAAAATAGGCAGAATATAATCTGGGGCAATGTGAAGTTATACATTTTGGCATAAAGAATAGAGGACCTGAATAATTTTTGAATGGCTAAAGACTGCAGAAAGCTACAGAATGGGGATTTGGGAATCCTTGTTCATGAATCACAAAAAGTAATAGAGAAGAAAGAAGTTGGTGTTTATTTAAAAGCGAGTGGAGAATAAAAGTAAATAACTTTTGCGAAAGCTTTACTAGGCACTAGTCAGAACCTAGGTGGAATACTGTGAACAAACAGAAAATGTTGGAGAAACTCAAAACGTCTGGTGACATCTATGGACATCTATGGAGAGATGCAGAACCTCTCCACAGATGCTGCCAGATCTGCTGGGATACTCTAGCATTCTTTGTGTTTATTTCAGATTTCCAGCATCCATGTTGCTTTTATGAGAGGAATATTATGAACAGTTTTAAACACCTTATGTAAGGAAAGATATACTGGCATTGGAGGCAGTCCAGAGAAGCTTCAGTTGGCTGATATCAGGAATGGAGGAACTATCTTGTGAGGAGAGCTTGAGTAGATTGGACTTGTACGTATTGGAATTTGGCTGAATGAGAGGCAACTTTATTGAAACATACAAGATTCTTCAAAGAATTGACAAGGTAGACGTGGAAAGGTTATATTCTTGTGTGGTTGGATTCTATAAACAGAAGGCATAATCTCAGAATATAGGGGTTTCACACTTAAGACAGAGATGTGGGTGTGTGAATCTATGGAATGCTTTACCACAGGGGGTTGTTGAGGCTGGTCGTTAAGTGTAATCACAGCTGAGATAGACACATTTTTAATCAGTAAGGGAATCAAGAGTTACAGGGGAAATGCAGGAGAGTGGAGTTGAGGATGATCAGATTAGCCACGATTGAATGGCAGAACTGAGTAGGCAGAATGGCCCACTTCTGCTTCTACAGCTTAATGTCTTAAGGCATATAGAATAAATGTGTCCATATGGATTTACCGAGAAATCAGCCATGATACAATTGAATGACAGAATAGTCTGAAGAGCTACTATCATTCCTTATTTGCTAAATGGAAGAAGGGCTCCCTGATGCCCTTGGGTGGATATAACCTACTGGTGAGAATTACTGTTCATCTCCACCTTCTCATTCGATGAGCAGCTTGCTCTTTTCTGAATCAGCTTTGCTATATCCCCTGCTTACTGCACAGAATCATACCACACACAATGAAGTAGCTCAAGCAAATCTTGTGAGCAGAAATCCTAATGTGAAAATGAAGGCATGCTACAACATTCAGTGAAGTCATTGCCACTTAGTACAAACCACCCGACACTTTTACTCACTTTGCAACAGCCAGTAAAAATTAATTAGTACCTAGCCTGAAAATGGGCAATGATATCTTCAAATGGTGAGTAGTATCCTGCTGTTGAACACATGTTCAACTGTGAGAACTTAATAAAGGATGATTGCTGGAATAAAGAGGTCAAAAATGACATTGCTTGACAGAAAGTCAGCATTCTGCACTGACTAACATAACAATCTCTGCTTCTTTCTGGCATAAGTACTGAGCACACAGTCTAATGACCTGGACAAAATGGTGTCTGGTATGGCCAGCACTTGAAGTACATGCTTGTGGTGCAAAAACCACTTGGTTTTCCATAAATAAACCTTTCAGCCCTAACATTTGATTCTTATATACTAAAATCAATCACGATAATTGCCATACCCCACCGTGCATTCTAAATTGTCATACTTACAGGTGACACTTCAAGCTGAAATATCTGGAAAAATCAATTAATAATTTTGTATGTTAATTAATAAAATTGTGGATTACTTAATGAAGCTATTTTTAACAAATATCTAAATTACCATGTATAATTAAACACTTAAATATGTAACTTTGTTAAATTCATTATTTTCCTTTTTAAAGCAGACACAAATTGATGTGGAATTTTGATATCTCTTAGTTAAATCTAAACTGATTCAAACAATGTTGTGAATAACAATATAAAGCACAGAATGATATAGCTGATCAAACCACTTAGTTTTAAACAAAATAGAGTTGATTTACAAGATTACTGGCTGAAACACCAACAAAAGAGAACAGAATATAGAATAACTTGACCTGTCCGAAAACCCAACAGATTATCCCAACTTAATGATGCTGTTCCCAATACATGCAACAATCCCCATAAATACCCATTGGCACAAAAGGTAAAATCAAACACAAGGCCTTACAGGAGAGAGGGAGATGGCAGTATGGAACACTCTCTTCCATGCAGCTAGTTCTTGGATTAGTTGACCTGACTGCTTTCAGTGATTAGCCAGACTGCCAAAACAAAAAGAAAAGCTGAGCTGGAAGAACTGGCTCTACTCCTTTCATTTTACAAGTGTTTTTTTAAAAGAAAATCTTGAAAGCTTTTTTCTTGAGGCAGTATCAGTTAGCTATAATCAAATTGGTCCTAGAACCCATTCAAGCCCAGACTTTTCGGAACCTGTGCTTTACAAACCTCCTGAAAAAAACCCAAGGACAACATAACCTTGTTAAAGGAGCAGCATAATCACACTTAAGAGAATCCTGAACGAGGACTAGTAAGTCTCTTTGTACTTCAGATTTCCGCAGCGTTAACCCATTTAGAAAATACTTTGCGCCTGTATTCTTCTGACCAAATGGTATAACCTCAGAATTTCCCTTATTCTATTCCATCTCCATTTACTTTTACCAACTATCCTAGCCAGTCCAATTCCTTCTGCCCCCTCAACATTATTTGTCCCTCCACCAATCTTTATGTCATCAGCAAACACAGCAACAAGGCCCTCAGTTTCTGTAAATGGGGAGAGGGGAGTGAGCAGCGGGACCTGGGTGTCTTTGCACACTAATCACTGAAGGTAAGCATGCAGGTGCAGCAGGTGGTTAAAAAAAAAGTAAATGGTATGTTGGCCTTCATTGTGAGAGGTTTTGAACATGGGGCAGGGATGTTTTGTTGCAGTTATACAGGGCCTTGGTGAGGCTACGCCTAGAATACTGTATGCAGTTTTGGTCGCCTTTCCGAACGAAGGATGCTCTTGCTCTCGAGGGAGTGCAGTAAAGGTTTATTAGGCTGATTCTGGGGATGGCAGGATTGACATATAAGGGGAGATTGACAAAGTTAGGATTGTTTTCACTGGCGTTCAGATGAGTGAGGGGGATCTCATAGAGACCTATAAAATTCTAACAGAACGAGATGCAGGGCGATGTTCCTGATGGTGGGTGTATCCAGAATCAGGGGTTATAGTCTGAGAATTTGGAGTGGACCATTTAGGAGAGAGATGAGGATACATTTCTTCACCCAAAGAGTGGTGAGCCTGTGGAATTCATTATCACAAGATATAGTTGATGCCAAAACATTAAGTGTATTCAAGAGACAGCAAGATATAGCACTTGGGGCAAATGTGATCAAAGGTTATGTGCAGAAAGCAGGATTATGCTATTGAGTTAGATGATCAGCTATGATTGTGATGGATGACAGAGCAGGTTTGAAGGACAGAATGGCTTCCTCTTGCTCCTATCTCTATGTTTCATACAGATTAATATATATAATGTGAATAGTTGTGGCCGCAACACCGACTCCAAAAATCACTGGCTACCATCCTGATAAAAAGACCCATTAATGCCCATTGTATGCCTTCTGACAGTCAGCCTACACTCTATCTATGGCAGTATCCAACCACTAAGACCATGGGCTTTTATCTTATTTAGCAGTCTCCTGTGTGGCACCTTCTCAAAAGTCTTCTAGAAATCCAAATAGATCAAATCTGCTGGCTCTCCTTTGATAAACTTACTCATTATATCCTTAAAGAATTCTAACAGAATTCTAATAAGCATGACCTCTTGATGAAGCCAACTTGGAAATGCATGAGTAAATAGGGCCAAGCACTCTGCAATCTCGTCCTTAATTAAGGACTCTAAAATCTCACCAACAAATCAGGTCAGCCCAACTGCTTATAATTTCCTGTACTCATGTTTTAACCAAACTCTGCTACACATATCACACAAGTTAAAGATTTAATCAAAATACTGAAAGTCCTGTTCCGTGACTACCTGGTCAGGTCCGCGCCCCCCAACAACCCACCCTCCCGTCCTGGCACCTTCCCCTGCCACTGCAGGAATTGCAAAATCTGTGCCCACACCTCCTCCCTCAACTCCATCCAAGGCCCTAAAGGAGCCTTCCACATCCATCAACGTTTTACCTGCACATCCACCAATATCATTTATTATATCAGTTGCTCCTGATGCAGTCTCCTTTACATTGAGGAGACTGGACGCCTCCTAGCAGAGCGCTTTAGGGAACATCTCCGGGACACCCGCACCAATCAACCACACCGCCCTGTGGCCCAACATTTCAACTCCCCCTTCCACTCAGCCGAGGACATGGAGGCCGTGGGCCTCCTTCACCGCCGCTCCCTCACCACCCGACGCTTGGAGGAAGAATGCTACATCTTCCACCTCAGAACACTTCAACCCCAGGGCATCAATGTGGATTTCACCAGTTTCCTCATTTCCCCTTCCCCCCAGTTCCAAACTTCCAGCTCAGCACCGTCCCCATGACCTGACCTACTGGCCTATCTTCTTTTCCACCTATCCACTCCACCCTCCTCTCTGACCTATCACCTTCATCCCACCCCCATTCACCTATTGCACTCTTTGCTACCATCCCCCACCCTCCTCCCTGACCTATCACCTTCATCCCCTCCGCCACTCACCTATTGTACTCTATGCTACTTTCTCCCCATCCCCACCCTCCTCTCATTTATCTCTCCACCCTTCAGGCACGCTGCCTGTATTCCTGATGAAGGGTTTTTGCCCGAAACGTCGATTTTACTGCTCCTCGGATGCTGCCTGAACTGCTGTGCTTTTCCAGCAGCACTCTACTCCAGAATCTGGTTTCCAGCATCTGCAGTCATTGTTTTTACCTATTTTACCTGACTGATCATCTCATGTGAACAGAAAACACTGACCAGTTTATGTTTATGCACATTTTAACGATTTCTCAATCTGTCAGTGATGTAGTGTTATACCATCTTGTGGATCACCTGGGTCTTGACCAAAACAGTCTTTCTGCATCTGAACATGCATTTGCAGGTGTGAACAAGTATTGAATAGCTTCTAGATAGGTGTGACAAACCACTACACTGAAGACTTTGCTAGTTTTGTCCACTCTGTAGTAACAGTGTTGCTTGTTCCTCAAGCATATAACTAATGTTGACTTACCACAATAACTTCATGTCCATTGTCAATCCTCCAGCAATGCATCAATGGTATGACACCTTTTCTTGCCCAGATGGTCTTTCTTGAAGGGAGAGTGAGGGCAATGACCAATTCAGTTAGCCTCTCTGCAAATTCTTCTTTACAGTAGTGACACTCATGCCCTTTGCAGTGATATCATTCAAGAACATCTTCAATAAACATTTGGGTTTTCTGCCTGTGCATGAATTGCAATATATTCATCAGGAAGTTGATATTGTGCATTGGTGCCCAAGCACAGACCTTTTTCTGGATTGTTTTCTATCATTATCAGAAAGACCGGATATATTTATTCTATGAAGCCTTGCCAATAGCAGACTTTATCTCTGAAAATCTAAGAACTGTGGTTGTTGGGAATCTGAAACAAAAACAGAAGTTGCTGGTAAGAGAGAATGCAGAGTTAATGTTTAGGGTACTTCGACCCTTCTTCAGAAGATTTTCAAAGTTCTCCTCTTAGGATCATTTAGCTTGATCTCCAAAACCAAACTGCATAAATTACTTATATAACTGTAAGTCAATGAGGAATTTATTCCCATTATCAAACGTTTGTCTCCCATTTCTTGTTGAATACCTGTGGGCTTTTTTGCTAAATTAAAATAGAGTGTAGAACTTGTTTGCTCTTTATGTGCCTTTCTGTTTGTTTATTTTATCTTCTTTTGCTTTTAATTCACTTTTTCACAATTGTGTCTTTTTAAAATAGGTTTTGCTGAGTATAGATCTGTACCTTGAAGAGGGAAAAACCTATAGTAACAGGTTCACACCAAATAATCACACCAGCCTTGGCACCAAATTTGAGAGAACACAATGTGGAATTAACCAACCACTACACAGGAGTAAACTTCTTTCAATTAAAAGGGGAAAAATAAACTAACGGTATCCTTTGAGTACTTAAATTAGCTTTAAGCCTGTAGGAAGGCTTTTTACTGTCAGTTTTGCTCTTAAAGCTGTAATAAATATTTTGACTGCTACACTTTAATTCTTATTTCAGGAATCAGGCTGAAACTTCATTCCTCATTAATTTCCAGCTTTACAGATATTAATCTTTAAGTGAAGAGATGATAAATCTGTCATCTGGTCATTTAAGTTGGAGATCTGTGCATGTGAACTTACTGTGTTTGGTCACTTGACTACTTTACAATCCAGGGTGGCCTAACCTTCACTGAGCATTCTTTATTTACTGGTACTTACAATATGGAGCCACCGTGATGTGATGTTACGTGATAGCTGATGATCTTCACCTATTGGTATGTGATGCTTATTTTGCAACATAACATATAAATAAAACAGGAGTTACTTGTTACTGAAAGTTTCGATCAACTTTTACGACAGAACCTGGTTTTTTTTTATTTCAATATATACTTTATTCATAGAAATAAATCTTTGGTACTTGTACAATTTGTCATGTCGTTCATAGATATATACAATGCATGTCTTAACATTACAAAGAACAGATTGAATTACTCGAATTTACAGTTATCCTATTTCCACTTCCCTTTATTAACCATCCAGTCTCTTATTATTTACCTATGGCTTCAGCAGAACCCACCTACTAAGTGGGTGCCCTATTATACTATAGCAAATGAACCTTCTTTAACCCCCGGTTTATGGGGTTACCATTGTCCATTTGACTGTCCTGTCTCTGGGGTAGCTGTCTGCATCCCCATGGTGAGCACGAACTGCTGGACCTTCGCTGGGTTGAGGTAGCTATCCAGGCTCTCACTGGGGTCATTTACCTGCTCTGGAGTCATTGAGCCAAGGCAAGGGTCCGCACCGTCCGCAATGGGACTGTCAGAGGATCACAGCTCTCAGTTGTCTGTAGTTGTGGGACAGTGGGTACCCCCTGGTTCTCACTGGGTGGAGGGTGGACTTTGGGGGATCCGTTGTTTCCTGGTTGGGAGGAAATGCCCTCCTCTTTATCTACGGCGCTCTGTCTCTTCTTCTGGTGGTGATGACCTTCTTTGCGCCCGTCTTCCCCATCCGAACAGCTGGCCATCCCTCCCTCGTGCAGATGTCTTTTCCCCCTTTGCTGGGAGGCTTTGGGGCCTGGCCGGATTTTCTCTTCCTGTTTTTAACAGGTATCCACTCCTCTGCCTGCTCGATTACCTTCTCCTCCATTGCTTCCATCTGCCCAGCGAGAGCTAGGATCAGCTGCTGTGTCTCTCCACTGGCTGTCACCTCCTCCACTCTGGCCTGTTCTTCTTTCTGGGTGCCACCAGACTCTGTTTCCCTGCTGTTTGGGTGGACATTACTGGTCTTTGTGGGTCCACGGCTCGCATTGCCACCTCCAGCCATCTGTGCGTAAGTGCCCCCCCCCCCCCACCCCGCCTTGGGCAGGTCTTGTACATGTGGCCCGCCTCTCCGCACAGGTTGCAGCTCTTTGCTTCCTGACAGTCCTTAGTCAGGTGACCCTCCTGTTTGCAGTTCCTGCAGATGGTCACCTTGCAGTCCACTACCACGTGTCCCGACTTCCCGCAGGTTCGGCACACTTTCGGCTGCCCTGCATATGTCAGGTAGCCTCTGTTCCCTCCAATTGCGAAGCTCGAGGGTGGGTGGAGAATGTTCCCATTGTCATCGACCCTCAGAGTTACCCTGACCTGCCGTTTACTGGTCCAGATCCCAAAGGGGTCGATCACATCGGTGGCTTCTCCCTCAACTTGGATGTACCTTCCCAGGAAGGTCAGGACATCAGCTGCTGGAACATAGGGGTTGTACATATGGATTGTAACAACCCGACTCCTCTGTGCAGGAAGCACACACAATGGGATCGCCGACAAGATCGAGAACAGCGGCTCCCCTTCCTTCTCCTTGAAGACCTTCAGGAGCTGTTCGCACTGCTTCACACTTCTGAAGGTCACATCAAAGTAGCCTGCCCCAGGGAAATCCTGCAGGCAGTATACGTCCTTTTTTTATTTCAAAAATATACTTTATTCATAAAATACTTTAATGGTCTGTACAACTGGACATGCCATACATATATAAACATTCCATTTACATTTACAGGAAAACAGAGTAATCATTCCTATTTACAGGTCTGTACAATTACATTTTTAGCTGAGGCGTCAGCAGAGCCCAAATGACTGCGCAGGCCCCCTATTCTTCTTTAGGCAGGCAGATGTTACATGGTGGTCTTTCCCCACCGCGCCTTGGCGGCAGCTGCCCCAAGCTTCAGCGCATCCCTCAACACGTAGTCCTGGACCTTGGAATGTGCCAGTCTGCAGCACTCAGTCGGGGTCAACTCCTTCAGCTGGAAGGTCAACAGGTTTCGGACCGCCCAGAGAGCGTCCTTCACTGAGTTGATGATCCTCCAGGCACAGTTGATGTTCGTCTCGGTGTGCGTCCCGAGGAACAGGCCGTAGAGCACGGAGTCCCACGTCACAGCGCTGCTGGGGACGAACCTCGACAAACACCACTGCATTCCTCTCCAGACTTCTTCTGCGAAGGAGGTGTGTGACAGTCTCATTTCCCCCCGCAGCCGCTTCGAGGGCAGCGTGCGGTGTGGCTGAGAGTCCGGGCGTGCATAAAGGATCTCACAGGCAGAGCCCTTCTCACCACCAGCCAAGCCATGTCTTGGTGCTTGTTGGAAAGTTCTGGCGATGAGGCATTCTGCCAAATGGCTTTGACAGTCTGCTCAGGGAACTGCTCGATAGGATCCACCCTCTCCTTTTCCTGAAGTGTCTCAAGGATACTACGTGCTGACCACTTCCTGATGGACTTGTGGTCAAAGGTATTTTTCTTCATAAACTTCTCCACGAAGGACAGGCGATACGGAACGGTCCAACTACTCGGAGCGTTCCGCGGCAGCGAGGCCAGGCCCATCCTTCGCAACACCGGGGACAGGTAGAACCTCAGTACGTAGTGACACTTGGTGTTTGCGTACCGGGGATCCACACACAGCTTGATGCAGCCACACACAAAGGTGGCCATCAGGATGAGGGTGGCATTGGGTGTATTTTTTCCCCCGTTGCCCAGATCTTTGTGCAGCGAGTCCCTTCGGACCCGGTCCATCTTTGACCTCCATATAAACTGGAAGATAGCCCGGGTGACTGCAGCGGCACAGGTTCTGGGAATAGGCCAGACCTGTGCAACGTATAACAGCAATGACAGTGCCTCACACCTGACGACCAGGTTTTTTCCCACAATGGAGAGCGACCGTAGCTTCCATCTGCCCAGTTTCTGCCTCACTTTGCTGATACGCTCCTCCTAAGACATGGCGCACGCTCCAGCCCCTCCGAACCAAATCCCCAGCACCTTCAGGTGGTCGGTCCTGACGGTGAAGGGGATCGAGGATTGGTCGGCCCAGTTCCGAAGAGCATGGCCTCGCTCTTCCCTCGGTTTACCTTGGCCCCTGAGGCCCGTTCGAACTGGTCACATATGCGCATGAGTCTGCGCACGGACAGCAGATCCGAGCAGAAAACGGCGACGTCATCCATGTACAGGGAGGCCTTAACCTGCAGGCCCCTGCTGCCAGGAATAGTCACCCCTCTCAGGCTCGCATCCTTCCTGATTGACTCGGCAAATGGCTCTATGCAGCACACAGACAAGGCAGGAGAGAGAGGGAAGCCCTGCCTGACTCCAGATCTGACTGGGAAGCTATCTGATTCCCACCCATTGATTGAGACTGCACTGACAATGTTGGTGTAGAGCAGTCTGATCCAATTGCAGATTCCCTCCCCAAAGCCCATTTTGGAGAGAACATCTCTCATATACCTGTGTGATATTCTGTCAAAGGCTTTCTCCTGGTCCAGGCTGTATACATTTTTTTTTAAAATTCAAAAATATACTTTATTCATAAAATAATTTAATGGTCTGTACAATTGGTCATGCCATACATATGTAAACATGTGCATACAGAGATCAAAACTTATCATTTTTATACAGGTCTGTACATTTTTTGATCATATGCCCATATAATTAGCTGAGGCATCAGCAGAGCCCAAAAGACTGCATGGGCCCCCTGTTCTTCTTTAGGCAGGTAGATGTTACACGGTGGTCTTTCCCCACCGTGCCTTGGCGGCAGCTGCCCCAAGCTTCAGCGCGTCCCTCAACACGTGATCCTGGACCTTGGAATGTGCCAGTCTGCAACACTCAGTCGGGGTCAACTCCTTCAGCTGGAAGATCAGCAGGTTTCGGACCACCCAGAGAGCGTCCTTCACCGAGTTGATGATCCTCCAGGCACAGTTGATGTTCGTCTCGGTGTGCGTCCCGGGGAACAGACCGTAGAGCACGGAGTCCCGCGTCACGGCGCTGCTCGGGACGAACCTCGACAAACACCACTGCATTCCTCTCCAGACTTCCTCTGCGTAGGCACATTCCAGAAGGAGGTGTGTGACAGTCTCGTCCCAGGGCAGCGTGCGGCAGCGTGCGGTGCGGCTGAGAGTCCGGGCGTGCATAAAGGATCTCACAGGCAGAGCCCTTCTCACCACCAGCCAAGCCATGTCTTGGTGCTTGTTGGAAAGTTCTGGCGATGAGGCATTCTGCCAAATGACTTTGACAGTCTGCTCAGGGAACCGCTCGATAGGATCCGCCCTCTCCTTTTCCTGAAGGGTCTCAAGGACACTACGTGCTGACCACTTCCTGATGGACTTGTGGTCAAAGGTGTTTTTCTTGATAAATTTCTCCATGAAGGACAGGTGATACAGAATGGTCCAACTACTCGGAGCGTTCCGCGGCAGCGAGGCCAGGCCCATCCTTCGCAACACCGGGGACAAGTAGAACCTCAGTACGTAGTGACACTTGGTGTTTGCGTACCGGGGATCCACGCACAGCTTGATGCAGCCACACACAAAGGTGGCCATCAGGATGAGGGTGGCATTGGGTGTATTTTTTCCCCCGTTGCCCAGATCTTTATACAGTGAGTCCCTTCGGACCCGGTCAATCTTTGACCTCCATATAAACTAGAAGATGGCCCTGGTGACTGCAGCGGCACAGGTTCTGGGAATAGGCCAGACCTGTGCAACGTATAACAGCAATGACAGTGCCTCACACCTGATGACCAGGTTTTTTCCCAAGATGGAGAGCGACCGTAGCTTCCATCTGCCCAGTTTCTGCCTCACTTTGCTGATACACTCCTCCCAAGACATGGTGCACGCCCCAGTCCCTCCGCACCAAATACCCAGCACCTTCAGGTGGTCGGTCCTGACGGTGAAGGGGATCGAGGATTGGTCGGCCCAGTTCCCAAAGAGCATGGCCTCGCTCTTGCCTCGGTTTACCTTGGCCCCCGAGGCCCATTCGAACTGGTCACAAATGCACATGAGTCTGCGCACGGACAGCGGATCCGAGCAGAAAACGGCGACGTCATCCATGTACAGGGAGGCCTTAACCTGCAGGCCCCCGCTGCCAGGAATAGTCACCCCTCTCAGGCTCGCATCCTTCCTGATGGACTCGGCAAATGGCTCTATACAGCACACAAACAAGGCAGGAGAGAGGGGGCAGCCCTGCCTGACTCCAGATCTGACTGGGAAGCTATCTGATTCCCACCCGTTGATTGAGACTGTACTGACAATGTTGGTGTAGAGCAGTCTGATCCAATTGCAGATTCCCTCCCCAAAGCCCATTTTGGAGAGAACATCTCTCATATACCTGTGTGATATCCTGTCAAAGGCTTTCTCCTGGTCCAGGCTGATCAGGCAGGTGTCCAACCCTCTGTCCTGCACGTAGGCGATCGTATCCCTGAGGAGTGCGAGACTCTCAGCGATCTTCCTGCCCGGCACAGCACGGGTTTGGTCAGGGTGAATCACCGACCCTAGAGCAGACCTGACCCGGTTGGCGATTACCTTTGACAGAATTTTGTAATCTGCATTCAACAGTGAGATTGGTCTCCAATTTTTGAGTTCCTCCCTCTCCCCCTTCCGCTTGTAGATGAGGGTGATGATGCCTTTCCTCATGGATTCACTCATGGTACCTGCCCGAAGCATACTGACAAACACCTCCAGCAGGACCTGGCCAATCAAGTCCCACAGAGCGGAATAGAGCTCGACCGGTAAGCCGTCGCTTCCGGGAGTTTTATTCTTTTCGAAGGACTCGAGGGCCTTGGTCAGCTCGTCCAGAGATAGCGGCTGGTCCAGCCTCTCCCATGTTCTGTCGTCTAAGACCTCCGTGATAGAGGACAGGAACGACTGGGAGGCCGCGCTGTCGGTCGGCTTCGCGTCATACAGACTGGCGTAGAAGGATTTACTGATCCTCATGACGTCAGCCTGAGATGATGTTAGCGAGCCATCTTCTTCCTTCAGGCTGCTGAGCACGGAGCTCTCTTTGTGCACCTTCTGGAAGAAGAAACGTGAGCATGTCTCGTCCTGCTCCACCGAGCGGACCCTGGACCGGAAGGTTATCTTGGAGGCCTCCGAAGCAAAGAGCGAGGCTTGCTGGCCCTTCACCTCCTTGAGGTCCTCCGTGACATCCACCCCCATCGTCTGCAGCAGGAGCAGGTTCTGCATACTTTCCTGGAGCTGGGACAGTTTTCCCCGCCTCTCTCTCGCCTTCTGAACACCTTTGAGGATGAAGAACCTCTTGATGTTCCCTTTTACTGTTTCGCACCAGTCCGCTGGGACTCAAAGAGGGGCTTCACGGTTCTCCAACCTGCGTAGTCCCTCTTGAGCTCCTCAATGTTTCCCGGGGTCAACAGCTTGGTGTTCAGTTTCCACGTTCCCTTACCAGCCCGCTGCTCGTCCTGTAGGTGACAGTCAGCCAGCAGGAGGCAGTGGTCAGAGAAGAACACCGGCTTGACGTCGGTGGATCTGACCGAGAGCGTTCA